>NC_053031.1:21800000-22100000 GCF_016746235.2 Drosophila teissieri
TGAATAATTAGCAGGGCCCAACAATACGGGGAATAAAATAATAATAGCTAACGAACTAAAATAGGAAAAATGTATGAAAAATTCGCTACAATTGCTGCAGCGAAGCAGCAGAAGCAGCAGCAACAATTTGTAGCCAACAAAGTCAATGACAATGGACACGCGGAGGGCAGACCCATCTGCGAGGGCAACAAACTTGATACACTTACTGGGACTCCCACCTTCCCCGATCTCCGAATCGTAGTACCTGTGGCCCTATCGCCGTGGCATCTTCAATTCGGAGGTAATTCGAACGCAGCATTAAAGCTGGCACAAGAAATAATGCGACGACGTGGGGCAAGTGAAAATGTTGTTACCTTTTACCTTTCCGCGACTTTCTTTACGGCCACAGGTACAGATACAGATAAAGATACGGGTATCTGTGAGATACTCCGCGGCGTTTGTCAAAAAATACCTACTTGGCTAACTAAGTAATCGCCATCAAAACAAACTCGCCGCAGCCGAAAGCCGCAAATACCAAGAGATCAGAGAAAATTTGGGCTGCGAAAGTGTGGGAGATTTTTGGGGGCGTCAGCTGTTTTCGGAATTAGAGCAGCCTGTTGATAGATCTGGATGGACAGGCGGCCAATTAAGTCGGGGAAGCTGCCGTCGAGGAAGACCCTGTTTTCAAACGGAAGCAAAGTCAGTCGGTACATCTCCATCTCCATCTTCATCTTCATCTGCAGCCTCATCATCATCTGCCACTTCGCAGCTTCTTCAATTGGCGTTGGGGATGTGGTTGAATGCGGAAATACCCACAGTAGTCGTAGCATATTAAACTCTAATCAGGTAGATGCGATGATATGATAGGGCCGAAAGCACTCGGAGAAGGTAGCAATTTGTCAGATGTTGGGGTTTCATAACAGTTACAGCCAATTGCCATGTCACTGATGGTGTCGGGATACCATTGCGCGTCTTGAGTATATCATTTGGAAGACACACAGGTGCGGAGTGTAAACTAACCGGGATGG
Source organism: Drosophila teissieri (assembly GCF_016746235.2). Lineage (NCBI taxonomy): Eukaryota > Metazoa > Arthropoda > Insecta > Diptera > Drosophilidae > Drosophila > Drosophila teissieri. The sequence goes on from NC_053031.1 coordinate 21,801,008, forward strand.
ATTGGGCTGTGGTGTATAATTCCCAGCGAATATGGCATTATTATCCTTGACTTAATAGCTGAAATACTGCCCAAGTGGTAACTCGGTTAGTTCTCTAACTGACAGCTTACGGTGAGAGACTCAAAGTTTATTCAATAGTTTCTTAGCTCTCCAATAACTTTTCTATAAATCCAAAATTTCGTAATTCCCACTTTTCTCAGGCCGATCGAAAACATGACTCAGCCCAAAAGAAGTTAGGCTTGAGCAATCCATGTCAATCACATTTTGGTAAATCTTCCAAGGGGAAATGGGGAAAACAAGTGAAATTAAAATCCTCTAACAGCAAGTATCTGGTTTGAGTGTTTGGGCTTGCCTTGAGGCTTTAATATATTCGGCTAACCTTGCTTCGCCTTTTTTCCGTCCCACAACTCGCAGATATTTTTGCGAGGTAAAGATTATTAATGGTCTCGCTGGAAGTCCTGGTTCTAATGATCTACAATCTAAGCCGAAAACAGAAAACCAAAAACCGAAAACCATTTCCTGTCTAATACTGTCAGGCATGAAAAACGAAAGTTCCTCAAACCTCATTAGTCGGGTGACACAGATATATGCTGGATATATGTATATACATCTCCGATACTAACGGGTGGGGCTGGGCCATATTCCTCCTCTCTACTTTCTGGTGAGTTGCATTTGCCGCCTTTGTCCAGTTTTTCCAGCCGTTTTCGGTCTTTTTCTCCTTCGCGGCCAAGTTGTTTTATAAACACGCGAATATTACATTAAACCTTTTGGTGTAGTCTTTGTGTTTCTGTGCCGTTTTTTTATTTTGGGGGTCTTTTTAGTGCGGCGTATAAAGCTCCGCCTAATGGGCGTAAGCATATTTATGGCCTGTCATTACTTTTCCGAAATTAAACTTTTTAATGCGAAAATTGCTCAGAGAGTAATATTTTTAATAATCCACCTGGCTTAGAAACCCAAACAGCCGGCGGCCACTGAAGAAAGTTATTGTGTAATCGGACCGTAGAAAGATTCATAGAGCATTTGTTTCGGTTTTCCGTATTACGTGGGCGTTCAATGCCCGATTTTCATTCGGGGATTTCGGTATTTGGATCATACGACCGAGGCTTTCTAATTGCAATTGCCATGCGCGTATGTCAGTGGTTGTGAATGGGATTATATTTGGGTCTGTGGCTTCGGACCGCTCCCATTTACCATTCCATTCTTCATCCACAAAAGAGAAGCTTCTAGCGGCGGTCGAAATCATGGTTTCGTATCGGAAAAACAAAAGGCTAACCCCAAGAAACCGTTAAGTCAGCGTGCCTGGGCTTGTATAAATCATTAGGAGCAGGTTACGCTCGGCAATTTATTTGCTCCACACATGAGATGTATCTTGTAGATGTATCTCGAAGCCTACGCACGTCTGCCCATGCTCGGATCTCAGACCTCAGAGCTTTGAGCTCAGAACCTGGCTGATTTTACTATCTTGGAAGCTGGGAAGCTGGGAAGCAGACTTCAAGCGGGCAATCCCGTGCTGGAAGGAAGATGGCAAAACGATCTGATAAGTGCTGGATTGTATAACCTTCGTGTGCTGGGTGGTGCTGTGTGCTGTGGAGCTGAGGTGCTATGCTCCCTTGGCCCCGCCGAACAGTTATACATAATTAAATTCAGAGCAGGGCTCGCCACCAGAGTTGGTAGCCACTTTGGCCAGTCACTTCGCTAGAGATGGCATGGGGTTTCCGCGGGTAGTATGTGATCTTTTAACTGCTGGAGTAAAAACTGTGATTAAAAGCTTAAAGGGTTGATATTCAATACTTAAGTTCTGTTTATCTAACTTGACAACTAAAATGATATTTATAAGGACTCATATAAGCTGTATCTTCAACTTCAGTTTCTTGAAGATACAAGCAGTACACTGCGTTTGCCAATTTTCCATTCTCCCGTTGAAAATTTCACCGCTGAGCATCTCTGCCGCCGATCGCAGTGATTTTGATTTTTTGAAAATCAGAAAAGCAGCAACAAGAGGCAAGCGGGTAAATGAAAAAGAAAACTCACTGACACTGCTCCAGTACATCTAGTACATCGCTCGGCGTCCAAAGTGAGCCCCCAAAGCTGGCTGATGTAGCTGATGTGGAGGTTGTTTCTGCGCCGCTGGCGGCTGGCGGCTGTGGATGTCAAATGTTGATGCAGACCCATTGTTTTGGTCACACAGCTGAGAAGCAAATGGAAAAATTACCCAAGCCGATAGAGCCGAAGACCCTCCATGCAAGGTGGCCTCATCCCCGGAACCCTGCAACCCCGATCCCCGGGGGCCCAAAACGCGCTGTGAAAATGAGGAAAAACAGATACCGCCGCCGACAATGACTAAGCAGCGCAGTCGACTTCTGCGCCGGCGCAGCAGCTGGGGCTCAGACCGAATCCGAGCTTCCAATTCAGTCGAGCTTCAGTACCAGACGGGAGCGAACGGTTTTTGACAGTCGGCGGGTCCGGATTTCGGGCACATAGCTTTGGATTCGAAGTTTCGGCCGCGGATGGATGAACACCAAAAGGCTGGGACAGTTTATAATTTGCATAATTACCATTGTTACCAGTGCGACAGTGAAATGGAAAACATGAGGCTGGGAGAAGAAAAAGCTAACTGTGCTCAAAGAAATTTTTTGAAATATTAAAAAACTATTGAAATGTAGAAAATAACATAGTTTTGTGCTGAAGAAAAAGCAGTTGTGCCTAAGAGATCCCAATTAGTAACGCATAAGTGAAGAAGTTAAGTGTTTCTGCTACCAAAACCATCTGAAGATATTTCCAGAATTATTTATATTTCCGTTAAAAGAAATTTGTAAAAATAACATGCAAATACACTACAAAACATATTAAATTCATTAAAATAATGTAATAAGTTTTCCCGAAAGGGGTAATTCTCTGACAAAGTATCTGAAATGAAACCAAAGCGAAACTAAAAGCAACATGTATTGCACCAAAGATTGCACCTGCAGCCTGTGTCGCGAGTTACGAGGATACAATCCCAGTGGCAAGAAGGTTGCTCCTTCACCGCCCACTTTGTTCAGCAGGATGCTGAACGACAACTTCATCCTGCGACGCCGCGGCATCTCCCTTAAGAACTTCCAGCCACAATCGCTGAGGAACAGCGAAATGCTGGCCCAGCAGATGCCGGTGCCACGCCCTCCGCAGACGCCCTCGCCCACGCCCATCGAGGAGCTGCCGGACTGGGCGACGGAGGATTCCCCGCGGACGAAGAAGCCCAACCACAAAGTGGTCATCTACTTCGGCGACTCCATCCACCGCGGTGGCCAGCAATCGCCGCTGCCCTCGCCCAAGGAACTCCACTCGCAGCTGCTGCAAGAGATGTCCCAGAAACTGAAGACCAGCGTGGCGGAGGAGGGCCGACCGGCAGTGGAAAAGGGGAAGAAGGTGCAGCAGGTGCAGCAGGTGGCGGGGAAACCGGAGACTGCCCCGCCAGCGACTGACGAACTGCCGCCCTACATTGAGAGCGTGCAGAACGGCGTAATTAATATCAGAATTGAAGGCAATTACCGGCGAGCCAGTGCGCTGGTGGAAACGGTGGCAAAACCCACTCTGGCCGTTGTGGGTCCAACGAAATCCGAGTCCGATGCAGCCGTCGGTGATAATGACGATGGTAATGCGGATGATGATGGCGACGACCCTGGCCAAGATGAGGCGGAGACCGACTCGTGCGACTGGAGCTACGTCCAGGAGTGGCGGAGGGCAGCGAAACGGTACTAGGAACTCTTCAGATCTTAAGCTATTATGAATTATTTTCTGCTCCCCAATTCCATTTTACATTTCTATTCATGTTGCACTGCTGCAATTCTTTTGTGAAAGTCGGGGAAAAGGGATTTCGTCTGGGCGTAGAATTGGGTGGCCTTTTGATTGGCAAAAAGGAAAGTAACGTCGATTGGGAGTCCGAGTCCCGACGTTCATGCGGACACCAGACGGACCTACAGAGGGACTTGGCCAGATCGACTCGGATAGTGATCCTGATCCAAAATATATATGCTTTTCGCAATCGAGAACGCTTTCTTTTACCGGTAACATACTAATGAACGAGTCTAGTACATCCTCTTACTCTATGAGTGCAAAACCCAGTAAAAGAATGATTATCGGAAACAAATTAACTTTGAATGTTGAACAGATGTTGTATATATCTCGTATAATTTAGATACAGATCGTAAAGGTTGGTCGTTATAGCTCCATAGATGAGTTTTTGCAAATGGATCAGTTCTGTGGGAAATTAAACTACTCTTAAATAAAACGGGTTGCACTGCAAAAAATGCCATAACATTTTTAAAATAGCACTAGCTCTTAAATAATTTTTAGCTTCTTGCTTCTAATATAATACTAAATCGATAAACAAACAAGGCAAATATTTAAGCAAACAGAAAACCAAAGGTCAGTGCTCGGGGACTAAAGACCAATAAATATTCAAGTTCAGAATAAGATCATTATAACAGTACTCAGAAGAAATTCAAAGCAGCACTCATAAATCGTATTTAGCACAGAACATTGTTTAGATCTTAAATTTCTGTATTAATGAAATATTGTCAAAAAGACAATAAAGATCTCAGCATTTAAAATTTAGGTCAATCAGAACTAAAGTTACAGCATAGATTGTCAAAGGGATGGGCAAAATTTGAATGATAACGATGCCCAAAAAGAATGAAAAATCAAAAGACTTTTTCGCATGCAAATGAAAAATCGTAACTGGCTTTTAATATCGCTTTGTATTTGAACTTGGCAACCCAGTTAGAAGATGATGGTCATAAACGCCAAAAGAAATGTGAGAACGAATCGTGGAGACGAAGATCAACCCACTTTAAGACTCCAGTCATGCGGTGTTAACATTTTGTCTGCTTCTTCATAATATTACTTAATTCGTAGAGAACGCTGCGCTTGTAATATATTGATCAATTCGTGGGTCATAAACATTTTTAAGTTCTTCAATCGACCAAGTACTCGACTATGAACAACTTCACATACATATCTATACACAGTTAATTACTACGTTCCAGTTTTCCTACTGCGACTACGGCACTAATCAGGTGTGAAGTTGGGCTCGTGGCTAACTAGAAGATAGTCAAAACTGTGTTGACAGAGATTAGCGGCAGTGTGACATATCTTTCTCGCTGCCCGTTAGTAAAATCCATTGTTTAATTTGGCTGGCATTCTTTCTGCTTTCTAGGGAATTTTAATGAGTTGCATCATTTATGGAGCTGAATATGGGTCGGCTTTAATTCAAAAGCTTAGCCATGGATTTACTTTTGGTTTTGTGGATACAGGTAGTCCTTTAATTGGGAGGCCTTTGCCGTTTTCCATGAGAATTAAAACCCTTTTTGATGTTTTATGTCTTAGTTATTTTACACTTTACTTAAGCAGAGATAATTATTCACAATAATCTTAATGTTTTTGATGTATGAATCCTCTAGAATCCGTCCTCTAACTATGAGTAACCATCATCAACACCAATTGATGGCACACCACTAACATTATTTTGTTAACTCCTTCCAGACCCACTGGGAACTTGCCGCCCAACTTTGGCCAGCACCAGCCTCCCAGCCAAGTGACAGGCCTGCCGCCAGTGCCCCCGCCGCAGATGCAGTCGCCGCATCAGGTGCAGAACCAGCTACCCCCCTCGCAGACGCCGCTGTCGTCTCAAAAAGGATTGTCGGTGGCCATGGCCACTCCGGCTCCTAGAGTGTTCAAGGAGCTGGCTCAGCAGCCGAACAAGGGGCTGCCCCTCAAGATGGTGGCCTCATCCTCGTCCTGCAGTGGCGGACAGGCGAACTCGTCCTGCAAGATGCCGTCACCACTGACCGCCTCAAAGGCGCTGATTCCACAGAGGGCAGTGGCTGGTCCGGCGCGACTCACGGTGCAGAGTACGCCCGTAAAGTCGCAGCCACCGCAACTGAGTGGGAGCCTGAGCCAGAGCCAGGTCTCGCCCAGCAGACATACTTTGGGCATACCCACTACAGCCGGAAATCCCACGCCGCCCAGGATCCACCAGCATGACCAGTTCCGGGCGCTGCAGCGGGTGCAGGAGTGCCACAGTTCTTCGGACGAGAACCGCAGTTCGGGACACGCCAGCATGTCGGATACCGGTGGCCACAGCTCCTCGCCCGCGGGGGGCATGACCTTGGGTCCGTTACCCGAGGATCGCCTGGCGGCGGGAGTCACCAACAGGAGCACCCGATCGCGGCGGCATCGTGGAATCATGCCAGGCGGAAAAGCTCCGTGGAGCGGCACCGGACTGGAAGACATCAAGCTGGCCATGCTCACACTGCGCTCCCAAACCAGCAGCAGCACCTACAGCAGCCTAAGCGCCGGATCGGAGAGCTCTGAGCCCGCTCGTCGCCTGGGCAGATACTCTTCGCTGGAGACGGTGGTGACCAGCACCAGTGCTGACGAATTCGTGTGGGTGGACTCGCACAACCGGCTAGTGGAGCTGCAACATCCGCCGTGGAGCCAGCAATGCATCCTGAAGGTTCTGCGGAACGGACGCTGCCAGCAGCAGGCTGAGCACCTGGCCGTAGAGGCGGTTTCCCGCCTCGGCTATCTGCTGCAGCGGGCGCTGGTGAGGATCGCCCGCGAGATCCAACGATTCTCGGCCGGAGTGGGTCTCTGCTCTAAGCAGGAGGTGGTCGGAGCCCTGCGTGTGGTGCTCAGCTCCTCGCTGGCGGACTCTTGCACGAAGGCGTGCCTCAGGTCCGCCGCCATGTTTGCGGTTCCCGGAGAGAGCGCACTGAAGCAGAGCAAGTCCGCACGGGCGGGCATCCAATTGTCCGTGGGGCGCTTTTATCGCTGGATGACGGACGCCAGGCTGGGCAAATTTATCCACGAGTACGCCGCCGTGTATCTGTGCGCCGGTATCGAGAATCTGCTGGAGGAGATTACCCTCCAGTGCAACGGGAGCACGGCGGCCGCTTTGGATCAAAGTATTGCCAGTTCCGGGGATGTTTGGGGACTGCTTCAGCCATTCGCCCATCTAAACGCGGGAAGAGTTGCCAGTGGCGCCTTGGCTCTGCCCAGATGGGCCAACTCCTTGGATCAAGTTGTTGCCAGGTATCTAATTCCAACCTTTTTGGCATCGGCTTTCATTAGACTCTTGTACCAGTTTCTCGTAGAGTAAAAGGGTATATTAGACTCGTTGAAACGTATATACATTCTTGATCTGGATCACTAGCTGAACCAATCTAGCCATGTTCCTCCGTCTGTCCGTCTAACTGTCCGTGCGTCCGTATGAACGATGTAATATAAGGGACAATAAAGACTAGAAAATTGTGCAAGTTTGTTTACCCCTCACACGTTGGGCGAAGTGATGGGAGCAAATGAAGTGTCTTATCTAATTATAAAAATAATTTTCTTATTTCATGTGTACCAGCTCCGGTGACTTTCGAGGTCATCTAGCCACCTGTGTGGGCAGCATAAGGGAGCTGAAAGAGAAGGCCCTTCGCACCCAGCAGGAGTTTCAGTTGGCCGCCGCCCTGTCCGGATCCGCTCTGGCGGCCCTTTTCTACTTCATGCGGTGCTCGCAGCTGGAGCACACGGAACTTCTCGCCGCCTCGGGCTGCCATTCTGGCCAGGCTCAATCAGCTGCTCCTGGCGGCGGAACCTCCTCCGCTGGCCACCACGTCCAGGAGTTGTGCTACGAGCGGGCCTACGTGGTGCTACCTCCACTGGCCGAGTGGTTGAGGGTGGCTGCAGCTCACGCTGAGCACCGGAATGCCATGATGATTGACAAGGATGACGTGATGCAGGCCGCCAGATTGCTCCTTCCCGGAGTGGACTGTCCCATAAGGCCGGTGGCGCACGACGAGGAGCTGCCCACAAAGAAGACTCACTTCAACAGTGCACCCACTGTCAGCTCTACGGGTACGGGAACGGGAACCAGTAGCTGCAGTTCCCCGGTGGTCAGTGGGATTGGTTTTGGAATCGGAGAGGACACCTCTGAGCTAGGCAGGCGAGCCACCATTGGAGTGGCGTTCAAGGTAAGTGCGTTCTGCAACATAATCTTCTAACGGCGGTGAATAGCTCATCTGTAATTCAATGTACACACTTCTACAGTGTATTACCCGATTTATACCTTAACAAGAGGGAATGCGATAGCCGAGTTCCCCAACTATCAGATACTCGGTACTTAGCTAGTGGAAGAAATTTTGACATTTTTCTTGCATATTGAAAGAAATAGGAAAAAATAATAAAATAAATATAAATAAAACAAGAGAGAACGCTGTAGTCGAGTTCCCCGACTATCTGATACCCGTTACTCAGCTATTCAAAGTGCGAAAAAGAGACTTCAACACTGACAGTTTTTGGCGGTTTGTGGGCGTTAGAGTGGGCGTGGCAAAAAGTTTTTTGGCAAATCGATACAAATTTACGATAATACAAAAAATTAAAAAATATGAAAACCGTTTTCAAAAGTGTGGGCGTGGAAGCTTTGGGCGGTTTGTGGGCGTGGCAAAAAGTTTTTCTGAAAATCGATAGAAAATTAACAATACTAATAAAAAACAAGAGAGACTATCTGATACCCGTTACTCAGCTATTCGAAGTGCCAAGGAGAGACTTCAACACTGACAGTTTTTGGCGGTTTGTGGGCGTTAGATTGGGCGTGGCAAAAAGTTTTTTGGCAAATCGATAAAAATGTACGATAATACAAAAAATTAAAAAATATAAAAACCGTTTTCAAAAGTGTGGGCGTGGAAGCTTTGGGCGGTTTGTGGGCGTGGCAAAAAGTTTTTCTGAAAATCGATAGAAAATTAACAATACTAATAAAAAACAAGAGAGAACGCTGTAGTCGAGTTCCCCGACTATCTGATATCCGTTACTCAGCTATTCGAAGTGCGAAGGAGAGTCTTCAGCACATACAGTTTTTGGCGGTTTTGTGGACGTTAGAGTGGGCGTGGCAAAAAGTTTTTTTGGCAAATCGATAGAAATTTACAAGACTAATACAAAAATGAAAAAATATCAAAACATTTTTCAAAAGTGTGGGCGTAGCAGCTTTGGGCGGTATGTGGGCGTTAGAGAGGGCGTGGCAAAAAGTTTTTTGGCAAATCGTTAGGAATTTATAAGACTAATACAAAAATGAAAAAATATCGAAACATTTTTCAAAAGTGTGGACGTGGCACCTTTAGGCGGTTTATGGGCGTTAGAGTGGGCGTGCAACATGAATCGACAAACTTGCGCTGCGTCTATGTCCCTGGAGACTTTCTCAACTTTCTAGCTTTTGTAGTTCCTGAGATCTCGACGTTCATACGGACAGACGGACAGACGGACAGACGGACGGACAGACGGACATGGCCAGATCGACTCGGCTACTGATCCTGATCAAGAATATATATACTTTATATGGTCGGAAACACTTCCTTCTGCCTGTTACATACTTTTCAACGAATCTAGTATACCCTTTTACTCTACGAGTAACGGGTATAAATATCAAAACATTTCTCAAAAGTGTTGGCGTAGCAGTTTTGGGCGGTTTGTAGGCGTTAGGTGTGGCAACATGGGAATGCGTCTATGTCTCTGGAGTCTGTATGCTTAATCTCAACTTTCTAGCTTTGGTAGTTCCTGAGATCTCGACGTTCATACGGAGATCAAGAATATATGTACATATAGGTTTTTAATCGAACGTCTATGTAAATTCCTTCTGCAGCTTCTGCTGACTGGTAGGGCGGAATTGTTGGCCCAGGCCGCACAGCTACTGCCACCCACCACGCGGTACGACACCCAGAACAGCGCTGGGCTGACCGCTCTAATGATCGCAAGCATCCGAAACGATGAAGTGGCACTGCACGCTCTCCTGGACGCGGGATGCGATCCGAATGTAGAGGTGCCCCCTGCGGGAACCGCCGGCTACCCGGCTATCCAGCCGGACACCCAGCACTGGACGGCTCTGAGCTTCGCCGCCAGCAGGGCCAACTACGTGGCGCTGAGGATCCTCCTGGAAAGGGGCGGTAAGGTGGAGGGCGGGGCCAGGAGCAGCGAGGAGAAGTGCACCCTGACCCCCCTTCAGTTGGCAGCCGGCACTGGAAACCTGGAGATCGTGGCATTGCTGCTGGCCCACGGTGCCAATGCCTTTTTGTCCACGCAGCAGAAGGATTCACTGTGCTTCGCAGGATCCGCGCAAAAGGGATGCTTCTGCGCCATTTCAGTGGCTGCTGCCCACGGACACCGATCGTGCCTTCGCAAGCTGCTCACCCACCCCGTTTCTCCTGGAACGAGGGATGTACTCTCGCTGGAGGAGATGCTGGCCGAGGGCGATGTGGGCGGAGTGAGGGGAGCAAGTGGTCCTGGAGGAGCCGGAGGACCAAACAGTGCCAGTGCCAGTGGAAACATCGAGGACATTCTGCCGCTGCTCAACAAGACGCAGATCAAGCGACTCCAGGAGGCCATGTACCACAGTGCCGAAAATAATCATTTGGGTAGGTTTACTTGGAACAAGTTTAGAATGTACTCAAAAAAATGATTTTTATAAAATGTTACGCGTAAGTCTTTGCTTACAATAATTAATTTATTTATATATTAAATATAGTAAATATTTTCACTACTCCCCAAATAATTCACAAAAGTTCCAGAATTTACCAGAACCGAAAAGTTCGCTGATTGCGAAACCATTTGCAATTCAAATTAAACTGCTACCATTGACCGATAAATTAATTCAATCTGGTTTTGATGGCTTTCAAATTCATTTGATCGGCTTAGAATTGTTTGAACATTAGACGAAATAAAATCAAGCTACGTCAAGATACGTTAAAACAGTTTTGCTTACTAGGTGTTTGCTTTTTTCTGTGTTCACGAGGAATAAATTATTGTTTAGCAGATATATACAATTATTGCGTACTGGCATACAAATAATGGCGCTCCGGTTCCTTTTTTCCAGATATAACCATTGAGCTGCGGAAACTGGGGGTTCCATGGACCCTCCATTGCTGGATGCACGCCCTATCGGCGGCCCACGACTTGCGACTGGACGCGGTCATAGACCAGTTGCTCCAAGACTTCCTGCAAGTGTGTCCCGACGACTACAGTGCCCAGTTTGTGAGCGAGTGCCTCCCGCTGCTGTTCAACATTTTCCGGAACAAGAACGAGGGCACCACCCTCCTCCTGGCGGACATCTTTGCCACCTGTTTCGGCTGGGAGACATTGCCTCCGGTGAAGGAACAACCGCCGATGCAGCCCGTCCAGGGGTCCCGCATCGATCCCAAGTTCGTTAACAATCCGGAACTAAGCGACGTGACCTTCAGGTGGGTGTGGCTTAAATTTAACAAAACTTATTCAAGTTCAAGTGGGTCAACTGTTAAACATTCATTTAATAATATTTGATTTTAAAATAATACTTATAGTACAATGTCTATCTGGAGATAGGTGTAATACCATCCCCTACTTTTGATAGCTCTAAACAATCCAAGTTCCATACAAAACCTTTGAACTTTGAATTGCAGAGTGGAGGGCAAGATCTTCTACGGACACAAGATCGTCCTGGTCACCGCATCGCCTCGCTTCCAAAGCATGCTGAGCTCCAAACTGAGTGAGGGCAGTTCCACGCCCACGGTGCAGATCAACGACATACGCTACCACATCTTCCAGCTGGTGATGCAGTTCCTCTACTGCGGCGGCTGCAGCTCCCTGGACGTGGCCCACGGCGATGTGCTGGAGCTGATGGCGGCGGCAAGCTTCTTCCAGCTGGAGGGATTGCTGCGCTACACGGAGGCACGCTGCTCGGAAATGGTCGATGTGGACAATGTGGTGGCGATGTACATTCACGCCAAGGTGGGATTGCTAATGGTATAGATTGGTATTTGGCGGTGATCCTGAATGGTTTGCTTTTCCAGGTCTACAATGCCAATCGGTTGCTGGAGTTCTGCCAGTGCTTCCTCCTCCAGAATATGGTGGCCCTGCTCACCTACGACGACTCCGTGAAGCGTCTCCTGTTCGCCAAGAAGATCCCCAACCACGACGTGCTCGCCGGACTGCTGCAGACGCTTCAGAATCGCTTAAAGGCCCGCAAGCCCAATTCGGGTGGTGGTCTGGTCAACTCCTACCGATCGCCCCCGGTCACGCCCGTGAAAAAGTGAAGGAGCTCTGCTCCCACTTACTTGACGGAATCGAATTCTTATTTATTGCATTGTTTTTAATTTAATCTCTGAGCTTTTATGTATTATAATAGTTCCCCTGCCCGCCCCGACGTCCTTTCCCCCTTCCTAGATGTATTTTTGTATTTTCAAGTTGTTCAGCGCACTGTTAACCTATACGAACCCCAGGATGGCCGAGCAGGCGGTTCTCTAGCTATTATTGGTAGTTGAAATTGTTTCTGCATTAAATGAAGGAAGTAAAATTATATCTAACAATATTTTCATTTGGATGGAGGCAGCACTCCAAAGGTAAATCACCTTTAAGCCGATATTTATAATGGACATACATATATGTACATATGTAGTATATGAGATTACGTCACCGAAGATCCCGAGATCTTCGCAATTATATACCAATGTTTCTTCTAAATACCAGAACAAAACCAACTAGATTCTATATCAGGTCCTTGTTTATTGGACCTTAGGAGGCTTATCGTAATCAAGATCTGGCTGGGACACCTGTTCGCTGACCTGCTTGGCGGCCAGCGAAATCTGGGGTAGGATTGCTCCGCCCTCGGGCACAAATCCGTGGTCATCGGCCTTGTAGTTGACGGTCACCTCCTGCCCATTGGCATCGAAGTAAGAGTAGGAGCCGCTGATCTCCAGGTACTCGTTCTCAGTGCCCTGGTTCCTGACCACGGCCTCCTCCTGTCTGTGGGTGCCATCCTCGCCGAGGTAGGAGAAGGTATACGATCCGTCCTCGTGCTTTTCGTGAGATGATTCGAGAATTGCCACCGGTGGCTGGGTGGTGGATGAGCCGTGCTCCACCGGAGCACTCAGAACGACGGCCATGGAAAGGGCCAGGAAGACGATGATCTGGAAAAATGGTTTGGGAATGGGCTAGTCCTTGGAGTAATTGTCTCTCGGTGGCGCTATACTTACAATCTTGAACATGCTGCTGTCTGGATGGGAAGCTGACTTTGAATTGATTGTGAGTAAGGAAAGACAGCTATTTATATAGCCAAAAATGAAGTGGAATTGGAATTGCTGGTCGTCTTGCTTACCGGTTATTGTCCAGCATCCAGACACTCGCTTACATACACACCATATGTACAATATGGGTCCAGGGGTATTTACTTGAAACCCGTTCTAAGAATTAATTAAAGAGCGAGCTTCTTGCCCAAGCCCATCTGCCATCTCCCACTGCAATTTCGAATCTCGGCCTGCAATTTGAGGTTCCTAATTTATGTTCGACCCCGGATCAGGGTCTCACTTACTCATCTCTGTAATGGTTACATTCAAAGGGGTACAATACGAATTCGGGAGATCTCGAAATGAAGTTTAAGATGTTTTGCATTCAATAAATACGATTACCAAAAATATTCTCTTTTACATTGCAATATAAAGTAAAGAAACTATTTCTGAAATTTAGATTATTTCCTCCACATGTGCTTAATTTTTGGTACTATTTCGTTGCCCTGGCCACTTTTCATTACAATGTTTGAGTTCCAGCTGCTTTTGGGCATTTTCCAGATCCGTTTTTTCTCGAACGCCAACACGCCGGGAAGTCGATTTTCCGCTGCCAATTGTTTACACGAAAACTATAAACAAAGCAAACACACGGCGTCCGTCGCCGCGCTTTGCCCCCATTGATGTTATTTTTGGCCACTGGGCATGAGGCGGCACTGAATCCTCCATGCTCTGCAGCCGACCATACTATGTGCCTTCCAGCCGGTCAGATGAAGATGTAGATGCTGGGGGCCCCATATGATGGAGATGGACAAGGGGACGGTAATGGGATGGGGATGGGGATGGAGGTGGGATGGGTGGATGTGTGGATGAGCAGGGGCAGAATACTTAAAGGTGCCACATACGCATCGTTCGATTTGGATGCGGTCCGATTCCTGGCATTCTGTTTATGCAACAATAAATTTTACATTTAATGTTCGATACATTTGCAGTGCAACAGCAATGTCGAAAATGCCCGATTTGGATGAGAATTGAATCCACTGACGGCGGGCGAAGCAATTTGTTAGCTTTCGCATGTACGGGGAATCTGGCAAATATTGTTTCTTTGTTCGGGTTGTGTTATAATTAATTATATATCGAAATCCTAAATTCCGTTTGAGTGGTGAGCAATTGAAAAAATTATTAAGCACATGAGAGATGGCACGATTTTAAGTTTTCTTTGCTGGGGCTTTTGATTTCAAAATGTGCTTTATACCAATGAATGTGAACACGTATTCCAAAATGTTGTAATTTTAGGAAATTAGTCATTGGGTGTTGTCCTCTTTGTGTTTCGATACTCAATAGATTTTTATAAGCTTTTTCCGAATAATTTTTGGTTCGAATTTAACATACCTGCACTAAAAGTTTCGTTGCCATTTCACAACATTCAATTACCAAAAGATCATTAAAAAATAGCGAAGCTCCCCAGAAAACATTAAGGGTTCTATCTTTAAACTTAATTAGAGTTCTTTGGCTTTGACGACTTTTTGTTAGATGCTAATGATGCTAATTTCGATGATAATGATTGCAGATGAGCCGCAAAATGAGTTGCATGCGTCGTTGAGTCAGTTGACTTTGATTAGTCAGATAAAATATATCCTCGAATATACACCATACGATGAAATACTTACCCATAAATGAAGGTATGGTATAGGTACTACATCTTTACTATGCACTTTGATCACCTGCAAATCGCTGGTCAAACTCATAGTAAATACGCCTTTTTCCCTTTCCTGTCGTTGTTGAAATGAAACGCCAGTAAGCGGAAAAAGACAAATCGACTAGAATTTGTGTATCCACTTTTCACATACCGATCCGCACACATGGCACCGTGATGAGATTGGTTCTTGTTTGGGAATTGAATTAATTTAATTTGGTTCGATTGATTTATGGTCCAAACTGTGCTCTGGAAAACTGTGCCAAGAGGCGGCTCTGCTGCCGTCTAATGATCGAGAGTCTATATGCACGCCATACGAAAATAGTTTTATTTTTATAACTGTGTGCTGGTTTGGTTTCTTTTTTTATGGACTTCCCCCACATACGCAATGGACGACCAAGATGATGATGATGATGTTGATGGCATCTGCCAATGCACACAGCTGTCTTCCGATGCCAACTATCCCTCTATATACATGAGTATATATACATTCATCTACAGAGATATCTGGGTAAGGAAGTTGTAAACCACTCGGAAGGAGGCTGTCCATTAGGTTGTGATTTGTACCACGAGGTCGGCAATTAAGACCGCCATCCAAATACCCCGGCTCCGGAATCCGGCTCCTCAAGAGACAAAGACCGCGAAAAATTTGGGAAAAATCGCGCAGATAATGCATAAAATGAACGGCCAAGGGTGGCGCGTTAGCTGGGAAAGCCGGGAAATCGGCAGGGTGGGATAAACAAAAACGACGACATGCCAAATGAAACGGGCAAAACTTTCGGCATTCGCATAACAAAAAGACTGGGAATATGGGCGGACGTGCGAGTATGTATGGGGTAAATAAATAAAACCGAAACTGAAAATTATGAAAAACAGGCGGCCGTAGTAGGTTGAAACGGCCGCCAGCCTCACGAGTGGATTTTTGGATTTTTAAATATTTTTAGCCAAACGGCAGAGGCGAATATTTTGCCAGTCGAGTGGGATATTGGAAAGATGAAAAATTATTGCCACAGTGTGTGCGTGTGTGTTTGTGAGTAGGTGTGTATCTGTGTGGGTGGGGTTCATCTGGGGACCTGGCAACAGGCACCGAATAACGCCCACTTCTGTGGGAAGAGTTCGAAATGGATCCTGTTCCGGGAATCCTATTTTCCAGCACTGAGCACTATTCTCTATTAACTTTTAACATTGCTTTGAATATTTGAATTAATTATTATTAATTATTAATTCTTTTGGTTTTCCTTTGGTGGGTGGACTTTTCTTGTAGTACTTCCTACTTTCCCGATCGCCTTTGGAATGTCTTGAAATCTTAAAAGCCAACCGTACACGCCGACGCGTCGCGACGCACTGCACCTACGCTCCAAAATTTTGAAAACTCAAAGACATTTAGAAAATTCTATTCACGAAATGAATGGACGTGGAAGCGGGACGGCACTGTTCGGATAGAAAGAGAGGGCCCAGAGAATTGAAAAGAGAGGGAGAGAGCTGATCCGAACCATCCCATACGGTCCCACACGATCCCGTCCGATCGCCAGCCAAGGAGCCAGGCAATGTATGCTGCTGCTCAATGGCAGCAGATGGGCAGCCCCACGACAGCACCCACTCCGCCCGCTCTACTCCACCCACCCACGCCCCCTGGCATAGAAAAGTCCGTGTCTAAAACGGGATGAAAAAGGAAAGCAAGGGGAAATCGAACCGATGAGTGCAGTTCGGCGTCAAAGTTCAAGCGCTCTTCGCTGTCGAGCGGGAAGAATTCTACACATTTCCATGATCGGCTGTTTAGTCTAAACATGGCTGCAGCCACACCCAGTCTTCCAGTCATATCCCCACTCGGGACCAGGTCCGTGTCCGCACGGGTACGGGTGTGGGTCTTGGTCTTGGTCTTACTCAGCCGGTGTATCCATCCGTTGGCTGGGGGAAAATAAACAACAAAGGGGGAAACACACACAAAAAGTAGAGAGCAGCGAATATGAACAATTTTATTCTCTAAACATTCCTGGATGTTTATGTTTTCCCCTTTTCTCGGGCGGAACTCGGGGTGCTCAAGTGCTGGGCCTTCGCTGAAACAAGATTCCGAATAGATTCTAAAACGCTTGGTTAGGGATCCCGTTCTCAGTTTCCAGTTTTTAGTTTTTCGAACTGAAAGACCGTCCCTCCCGCTTTTCCATTTAACTTTCTCTCACATTGTAAACATTTCACTTGACGCTTGATGCTAAATTTAACATTTTCGCCTTCGGACAGGGCAAAACAGGCAAATAAATTACGGAAATAAACAAAATGAAAAACAGCATCGGCACCAAAAACCAAAAGTTACCTGTGCTTTGGATTGCGGTTCCTTTTATCGCTGGAGAACTACAAAACCAGAAACTAAATATGTTGAGTGGAAATGGGAAATGCATGGGTGGCAAAAGGGCAGGAAAACTAAACTCACGCCTGGGTTCGGAGGAGGTCGATCTGCTTGGGACTCTAATGCGGATGGATAACTGGCTGAATCCTCCCTAAAATGATGCAATTTAATGGCCACACTTACGTTTGCTATTCAAGAGCCAATGTGTAATGATTTAATCACCATTGAATCACTGTTGCAGCTTTCGCCAGAAATGACTTCTGCACATAAGTGTACAGAAAACCTTTATACGATATCTTTGTGTATTTATGCGAATGAAAACAAGAAAGAACGCTATAGTCGAGTTCCCCGACTACCCGTTACCCGTTACTCAGCTAGTGGAAGTGCGAAGGATAGTCTTTAACACTGACAGTTTTTGGCGGCTTGTAGGCGTTAAAGTGGGCGTGGCAAAAAGTTTTTTGGCAAATAGATAAAAATTTACAAGACTAATACAAAAATGAAAAAATATCGAAACATTTTTCAAAAGTGTGGGCGTGGCAGTTTTGGGCGGTTTGTGGGCGTTAGAGTGGGCGTGGCAACATGAATCGACAAACTTGCGCTGCTTCTATGTCTCTGGAGTCTGCATGCTGAATCTCAACTTTGTAGCTTTTGTAGTTCCTGAGATCTCGACGTTCATACGGACGGACAGACGGACAGACGGACGGACAGACGGACGGACAGACGGACGGACAGACGGACATGGCCAGATCGACTCGGCTATTGATCCTGATCAAGAATATGTATACTTTATATGGTCGGAAACGCTTCCTTCTGCCTGTTACATACTTTTCAACGAATCTAGTATACCTTTTTACTCTACGAGTAACGGGTATAAAAATGAAAAAATATCAAAACATTTTTCAAGAGTGTGGGCGTGGCAGTTTTGGGCGGTTTGTGGGCGTTAAAGTGGGCGTGGCAAAAAGTTTTTTGGCAAATCGATAGAAATTTACAAGACTAATACAAAAATGAAAAAAAATTAAAACATTTTTCAAAAGAGTGGGCGTTGCAGTTTTATGCGGTTTGTGGGCGTTGGAGTGGGCGTGGCAACATAAATCAACAGACTTGCGCTGCGTCTAGGTTTCTGGAGTCTGTATGTTTAATTTCAACTTTCTAGCTTTTGTAGTTCCTGAGATCTCGACGTTCATACGGACGGACAGACGGACGGACAGACGGATATGGCCAGACCGTCTCGGCTACTGATCCTGATCAAGAATATTTATACTTTATATGGTCGGAAACGTTTCCTTCTGCCTGTTACATGCTTTTCAACGAATCTAGTATACCCTTTTACTCTAGGAGTAACGGGAATAAATATATTATAATAATACGAATAACCTCTAAAATGTCGTCATATCGCGCTGGCCCATTGGCTTAAATGAACGTGAAACATACAGGTTGCAATCAAATCGAATAGAAGTATTGACAATTTCATAAACCTTTCATAAATACAAAAATGAAAAAATATCAAAACATTTTTCAAGAGTGTGGGCGTGGCAGTTTTTGGCGGTTTGTGGGCGTTAAAGTGGGCGTGGCAAAAAGTTTTTTGGCAAATCGATAGAAATTTACAAGACTAATACAAAAATGAAAAAATATTAAAACATTTTTCAAAAGTGTGGGCGTGGCAGTTTTATGCGGTTTGTGGGCGTTGGAGTGGGCGTGGCAACATAAATCAACAGACTTGCGTTGCGTCTAGGTCTCTGGAGTCTGTATGTTTAATTTCAACTTTCTAGCTTTTGTAGTTCCTGAGATCTCGACGTCAATACGGACGGACAGACAGACGGACGGACAGACGGACATGGCCAGAGTAACGGGTATAAAAAAAGTGGGCGGCAAATTGATTTCATTGTAGGTATATTGGAATTATACATTTGATCGCAGTTTTCAGCGGCTTGCGGGCGTTAATTTCCACTTTCTGGGTTTTTTATTTACAGAGATCTGCACGTTCCACGTCCGTATACGCCCATTGAAATATGAATATATAGCAAAATAGGAGCGATTTACAAATCGTTTATTCTTTAATGGTATTTTTTGCTTTTTCTCCAGTTCTAAAGCGAAAACAGGTTTCATAGTACAGAAAGCAATGAAAGAATACTATAATGAAAGTGAAGGGTATTTAATATCACCAAATAAGAAAATTTGAATGTTAAAACTCCCAGTCCCCCTATCAAATTTGACTATCACACCGTTTTTGATTCGACTACAAAATTTTCTATCAGCCCCAAAATGAGCGATAATGAAGACAATAACGAGCGGCAGCCATCGAACTTCGAGTCGATTATAGACAACATGTTCACCCGGCTGCGAATCATCGCCGTGGACGTAGAGAAATTACAGAAGGCCAAGGAGAAGCTGGCTAACATGCAGCGGCGGAACACCTTCTACCATCTTCTAGGCCAGGAAGAAGAAGTCAGCGTGAACCTTGGAAGCGAGATGGTGGTCCTCCGCTCTAAGTATTCCTTACATTCAGATTACAACCAGAACGTCGGCACGGGCTCGGAGGAGGAACTCGACTTCGAGGAGTTGAGCGAGGATCCCTGCAACATACCTTTCGAAGAGGATCGCTGGCACGGCTTCTTCAAAGACTTTCAGATCCTGACCACTCCAGTCGCCACCGATCCCAACGAAAACCGCAAGTGTGTGGAGCTCACGTCGATGACGAACTGCGATCACGAGATCAAAAACCATCTATGTGCGTTTACAATTCGTTTGCGTCAACGTAATTGATTAGAAAAGATCTTCTTTATCTCACTAAAAATGGTCTTCATTGGTGGACTCAGATCACATTAGATCAATTAATCCAACTTATATAATTTCTGTGACACTCTCTATACTGCTGTCTGTTTGTCTATAAGAGCCATTTATAATTATACTACAACTCTTTCCTTTCAGTGGGCGGAGTGCGTTGCTTTATGGTTAACCTTTTCGTGGGCACCCAGCATGACAACCAGAGCCTCATCGTAAAGCTGCGGGAGTCGGAGATCAGTGTTTCTAAGGAGTTGGGTTTTCCCGTGGCGTCTTCAGTAATGGTAAAGATATCGCCGCGCCACCAATTCACTGGCGGATTCAGCACTCAATTCCGCCAGGAGGGCAAGAAGTTCGTTGAGCTCGTGCAAGGCCAGAAGATAATCCTGACCGTAGATAGGCAGTACTCGGATCGGTGCAACGCTGATGTTATATATGCGAATGCCCGCTTTCTGATCGGTGATGTGCAGCACTTGGACTTCATCCTGATTGGCGAGGACATTCAACTGATGGTGCGGAGCATCCACACGGACCACCTCAAGTGCTGTGTGGCCAGGGGAGGCATGCTATACGCCCACATGCCCGTGCTATTTCCGGCCAGGTGTCGTCGTTTCCGGGTCTCGTACGAGGAGCTAGAGGATCTAACCTTCGCCCGGGAGGTAGGCTTAAATGTGGTAGTATCCCACATCGTGGGGACCCCGAAGTACCTGGACGTCTTGGAGCAGGCGATGACCGCTATGCACTGCGATGGCATGAGACTGTATGCCAGAGTCGTGCTGAACGAGATCAAGGGCTGCAGGGGGGAGCTGAACTGGGCGATCAAACGCTACGACGGCTTCTTGGTGGAACTGGCGGAGCCGGCGATTATTCCGGACATAATGCACCTGTGCCCCGATGCCGAGTGCTTCATGCAGCTTACCTACGCTTCGAAGAAACCCATTATCTTTGATCCGCGGGTTTTGGATGAGCAAAAGCTTAGGGTGGACCCGGCGCACTACTATTACACGTTCTATTATCCGGACAAGTACGTGACCACGTGCCCGCAGCCCAAAAGTACAATCTACTTCCGCTTACTGCAATCCGCTATTTTCGAGCAGATTTGTCCAGCGGCACTGGCCAATACTCCGTACTGCGATCGATCCCACACTGGAGCGGATAGCCTAGCGCGTGCAGTGGTAACTGCCTCCATGGAAGTCCATGCGGTGGCCATCGTGGTGATCGGAGTCACCACGCGGATGGTGCAAAAGATTTCTCACTTTCGGCCCCAGTCCCCTATTCTCTTCGTTAGTCATATGCGCTCCGCGGAGGATTACGTTTCCATTTACCACAATGTTACCATGCTTCCATTCCGCACCAAGTGCATTATTTCACATCGAAGGAACGTCTTCCTAAAAGTCATATACGCGTTGGCCTATTTGGTGAAGCGAAAAATCGCCAAGCAGAACGATCAGGTGATCCTGGTGTACAACTACGAGGATGGCACAACGTTTCCTGAAAAGTACATCGTGTACAAGCTGGACAAAACTAACTTTGCGCCGCACATGGCGGAAAGCCTGTTTCCTGTGGACCAGGACCAGATGCAGACGCTCAAGGAAATTGAAAAGATTTAGTTCCTATATGTATGTAGATAATTTATTTGCTTTGGCGAGTAATTGGAATGTTAACGCGTTGGCCTAGAATATACAAAACAGATACATATGTACATACATACATACATTAATATATAGATACACATTTCTACGTTGTACTAGGGGATAACCATTTGCTGCTGTACAGAATCGATAGCGTAATCCTATGAGGGAATTTCGTCGTTCAATGTATATACAGACTATTTACGGGAATTCAACAGTTTCGTTTCTTATTCTTCAAAGCTTTACAGTGCCAAAAAAAAAGAAACGTATTTTCCCTTAACTAATTCGCTAAAACCTCATGTGTCGGACTTGTCGGCTACACTTCGAAACACGAAACAATGAATATTACAGCTTTCATCTTTGGGCTGATCACGCTCAGGGGATTTTTTGCAGAGCTTTCGACGTTACGTGCTCATATGCGGCCTTCAATGTAGTGTAACAGTATCCCGCCATTCCATTCATCTCGGCCTGGAAATTGGGGCCACCCGTCAGATCGTCCAATAAGGCCAACTCTGCACCCAAGTGGGGAACCGCAGCGCGCAGCATCGTGAGCATGGTGAGCGGTATCATGTTGTCCGCATTAAGCTGGGCGGCATTGGCTGTGAATTGGCACTGCTTAGTGGAACAATTTACGGATATTGAAACAATATAGACTTACCTGCCATTGCGTGTTCGTAGGCCTCAGTTAGCAGCTGGGTGCTGCGCTGTATCACAGTCAACATGTCCTGGGGACTAAACTTCTCCTGCAGTTCCTTTAACATCTGCACGGACTCCTCAAATTTTGGGTCCAACATTACATTGTGCAGAAAACTAATAGCAAACTTAAAAATTATAAAATAAGTTAAAACAGAGCACACATTAAAGAATACCTTTCATGGCCCATAAGTTCAACGAGCTCTTGGTCTTTTAGTTTCTCGGCCAGATTCAAATTCTGCCGATACATTTCGTCCTTTCGACTGTACTTATTTGCATACAGCACAAATAAAGTGGAGTAGATGCCCTCTGATAGCACGAGTGGGTATAAAAGGGTAATATGCGATATAACTTCCCTGCTGCCTTCCATCTGGCAAAGTTCCTCGGGTAACGCTGGAAACATCTGCCGCACAAAGCGGTAAATGCGACGCGATATGGACTCCCACTCTCTCATGGCTTGCTTCGCCAAAATCGGAGTGGGTTTAACCTTCCAATAGCCATATGAGTAGTGGAAACAGTTGGCAATGCGCTCGTTTAAAACGTACAGCGGGTGATGGCGATCCTTGAAAGCCTGCTCCAGGTACAAGCGTATGGAGGCCATATCTTGCTCAGTAAGCACCGAAGCCATTCCAAAACTGGGCACCTGGTCAAGCATTGCACTCGTTGTAGATGTGGTTGACGTTATTGAACAATCGCTGTTGTTCATGTGTTTCAGAATGCTGTTATTGTTGTTGTTACTTTGTTTCGAAAAACTTTCATTGAGCATGCTGGATTCATCGCCGTTGACAGTGCTGTTCATTAGGCTTGATTCCAACTGGAAACTGGCCAGACTGCTGGTGTCCAGATCACGAGATGTATTGTGGCCCATAGACATCAAGCTATCCGCTCTCTGTAATCCGCCTGGCTTGCTGTTAAGTGCCTCTTGGGAGTGGATTCGTCGTGGGGGAAATCCTAAGAAGTCCAGCGCTGATGCAGCCTCTGTTTGTAGCTTGCTCAGTGCGTTAGTGGTGGTGCGGGCCTTTGCCAGTGGAGAGGATGTCTTTTGTGGTAGCGGCAGACTGAGCAGGATGTTGTTAAAGTAGTTACCAGGCTTGGTTCCTTCACGAGCACGCTGCTTGCTCATGTACACCGCTATGCAGTTCCAGATTTGGGCCGTGCTCAAATTGGGCTTCGAGGATTTTCTGAGGGTGCCAGCTGATTGATTGCCACCAGAGCTGCTAGCTGACGTGCAATTGGCCAGGTTCGATTCAAAGTTGTTAAACAACGATCGCCACTTGCGATTGTGATCTACCACTTGACGCCCAAGGGAGCTACAGAAAAATCATTATTTTTACTTGCAATTCAAGTATTTTTTTTGGTTATTTTTGACTCACCTGGGGTACTTAGGGAACCGCCGATTTAGCACCAGTTCGCCGGCTTGAATCCGTACCGTGTCCCAGGTGCCACTAAGCTGTCCAAACATCTTGTTCCCAATAAGTTCGCAGGTGTCGTCGAACTCCCCGGTCCCTATGGCACCACTTCCTCCACCGGCATCTCCACTGGGCATGTAGTACTCCCCCCGTCCGTTCGGGCCGTGGAGTGTGAGTTCACCCTCATAGTAATAGTCGTTTTCAAACACAGCAACCCCACTGCCGATGAGATCGTCTCCGGAAAAGTTGCCTTCAAAGTAGTCGCCGCGGTTGGTGATACAGCTGCCGATTCCAGAACGCTTGTTGTCCGCAAACATGCCCATGTACTTGTCGCCGGTAACCAGGTCCTCTATCACTCCATATCCACTGCGTGCATTGGCCTGGTACTCGCCCACGTAGATGAATCGGTTGTTCCGCATCATTCCATGGCCGTGAAAGAGGCCCTCGCAAAAGTTTCCCTCGTAGACTTCGCTCTCGGGGGAATCTTTACAGTGCAGTTCGTAAATACCGTGACCGTGGAACCGGCCACCTTTAAAATTACCCACATACAGGCCCATTGTCGGAATCACCATTTTTCCGAAACCTAAGGAATAACATTTTTTTAATGTTTTTTTATTCGATATATCGAAAGAAATGTACCAAAAAATTACAATCTCATGTCACAAGTATATTAAAAAGTTTGGCCATCTATTATGGGTAGAGGTGGACTTGGATGTGCAATTATTTTTTACAAAGCAGTATTTGCATATTTCTTTTAAGCACGATACATAATATTTGTTTATGGTGATTATACTTGATAGTCTTCGTATAAGCTACATATATGACTAAATTACACCATGGATGTTTCTGGTACTTCCTGGCTTCTTTCGGTGGCGGTTACTTTTTATTTAAACTTTCAAGTAAAAACTCACCTTCAATGATCCCGTGTTGCAGCTCTCCGCAGTATACACTTCCGTCTGGATACTCCAGGTAGCCGTTTCCGTGAAGAACGCCCTTCCTCCAGGTACCGCACGCTTTCACCCTGGAGAACTTTGGGTGCTCCCGGCTAAACTCGTACCCCGTGGAGCGATAACTGGGCACAGGACTTCCGAGAGGCCTGCCCAAGGACGCAACAATGCTCGTTTGTAACTGGTCCAGCCACACCTTACGCATCTCGTGCGAACGGGTGGTTACCAGGAAGGTTTTTTCCGGCGTGGTCAAGCGCAGGCTGTCGCCTTCGGTCCACACCCACAGGGTAGTTAAGGGATAGGAGTAAAGCGAGTTGCCGCTTACTTGGCAGAGGAAGTCCGAAAAGAGGATGAAACTGTTGCTTGACCTGCTGATACCAGAAGTAACCAGTTTCAGTGGAACCAAAGCCGACGTCAAAATAACCCTTCTTTGGCGCCTTTTAAACTGCACAATCCTAGGGTTTCTATCGTTGCTGCTCCAGAAATCTTTGGTGTTCACGGCCAGCTCTTGGCTGATGCAGCTGTGCCGTGCGAACTCCGACCAGGCCACCCTGTGCTCTCCGTACTCAGGATGTGTCCTCACCAGCAGCTCCATAAATTGGACAAACAGCTGGTATATACTGAAGGGTTGCTGGAACAACCGAGTGACGTAGCTCTCCTCGTTGAGCTCGGCCAGCGGGCTGCTGAGTCCAGTAATGGCGACCACCGCCTCTCCAAATCCATTGATCGAGAACACATCGCAATATGCCTTTGTGTAGCCGTCAAACAGATCGATGTACTCTTTGTAATGGCAAATGAACAACAGATCGGCAGGCTGCACAAAGTCCGCTCGGTAGAATCCCTCTAGCGAATGCAAGGTGGCCACTAGCAGGCACAAAATACGCTCCCAGTTGATCAGCAAGGGGCCGAGGGACCTAAGCGGCTCTTGCGTCGACTGTCTTTGCCAGATTTCGAGTGTTTGGACTGCCTGTCGGTGCTTGAGAAGTAGCTGTAACTGTGACTGGAGATGACTTAGGTAGTAGTGATACTGCCGCTGGAACTGCCTTTGGTTTTGAAGAGTGTATCCGCCAGAACACATGAGCAAGCGTAGTTGATTAGGCCACACTGCTCCCAACTGAAGCTGGAGGAGCGTCTGAGCGTATGTGCTGGATTGCTGCAGATGTCGCATTGGAGGCGCAGGTTGGAGAGATTGTATCTGACCGGAGGCATTTAGCAGTAGTGTGTGGTAGTCGCCGCAAGTCGCCTCAAGCGCCGAGTTCTGTTCTATGGGTAGCGCTGCCGTGCTGTCTGTGATGGTAATCTCCATGGGAGAGCTGACATCTTCACCCAACTGAGAGTGATTGTTCAGGCCCCAGTGGTAGAGCCTTCCGTCCAGAGTGCGGGCCACCGTGTGTTCCAATCCAGCTGCAATGCTGCACACGCCCATGCTGTCTAGTTTCTGCAGGCGCATCACATTGGCCCTCCGGATATGATCCCCACTACCAAGGAGGCCATTATTGGAGGCTCCGAATGTAAAAAGTTGGGTGTGAAGTAGAGCGTATCCTTGATGGAGAAGGTGTCTTGTGTTAGCCGCAATGCTGCGTTCCGAGTGGTCACTGCTTAGGGATTTCACAGAGGCCCGTTCGTCCTCGGGCTCTTCCTTTGCACTAGTTACCGACAATTGAAGCACATCGTCGGCCAGGTTGTAGGGTGCAACTAACATCACAAAGTGCTCATTTCCGGCTGCCAAGTCCAGCAGTTCCTTGCCCTCTTCGTAAAGGCGCATGTGCCGAGGCTGTTGTTCCGCCTTAAAGACTTCCCCACAGCTGCCCATGACGTAGGTCTCCCCATCAGCGCCGACGAAGACAACGCCCTGTGCGGAGCAGCAAACCCGACGAATGCGTACGCCCTCAGCATGCAATTCGAGGGGGTCGAAACCCACGGTTTGCCACGCGTGGGGATGACCCACATCCCGGCCAGTTCCCGTGGCTTGGTGCTGCACAGAGCCATTGGTGAGAACTACAAAGAGGTCCAGACTGCCGGAACAGAAGTCCATATCTAGAACATCGGTACGCAGGAGTTGAAGGTCCAGATGGCCGCCGTTGGCCTGCAGCTTGGCGGAGTAAAGGGCGTGGTCAGTGGTCAGAAGGAGCAGGGACCCGCCTGCAATGCTGCAAATCCGGGATGCGGGAGCCCGCTGCAGGGGAGGCAATCCGCGCCAGTGAAGCTGCAGTGCCCTGCCTTCATGATAAATGGTGAAGGACTCTGGCTCCTCCTGACCACCAAATGCCGAGTCATCCGCTGCACTGGCCATGATGTGCAAATTTTTGTTGGGGACTTGGCCAGGGCCAAAGCTTTGTAACACGACGCAATTGCACGATTCGCCTGCAGGTCGTTCTCACATGGTGCACGTACTCCGATCTTCGCTAGGCAACACTGGTACCGACGAACATCATATGACACGATTCGAAATGCAATGCTAGATGCCACGGTAGAAAAAGTCTGTTTTCACTTGTTTTAAACTGGCTAATAAAAATTCATGTTTTTGTGATGGTTTTTTGGTATAGTGTGACCAGCGCTTTTGAGTCACATTAAGAATTTATTAAGTAAGGGTGTTCAGGCAAAAGAGCAACTTTATAATTTATAACAAATTTTGTATACACAGATAATTTCTACTACATGATAATTATTAAGAACTTTTAGATATGCACCATGGCAAACATAGTTGACAAATAAATAATAACACCCGAGCTGCAATCGCCACAAAAATAGAAACACCCTATTTAAAAATTTGTTTTGGTATTTTTTCTTTGCGGTTCAATTTTGTTTAGTTTTGTCAATATGGCCATATTGTTTTTGCAATCAGCTGTTTGACTCAAAAGTTTTTGCAAGTTTTGTTTATTTAGCTTAAAATGTAGTTTTATCGTTAATTAGGGAATATTATAGTGACATTATAACAATCGTCAAAAGTGTTTTGGAACTTCAACTAGTACGTTCCAGTGAAGCCTTCCGTGTGGTAATGCTGATTTCCATACGCCCACAAAACTTGTTTAAGCCACGAACTCACACAAAAATTAAATTTTTTCAGCTCGAGTATGGATTTGGACTACGAGGGCGCTACGTCGTTGGCGGACGACTCCGGACACTTTAGCTGCACCAGCGACGATGGAGGAGGAGATCCTGGTCAGGAACCGGAGTCGGAAACAGAACAATCGATGTTTTTGGTGCGGCAGGAGCTGCTTCGGACACGCAGTGAGGTGGAAAGGCTCTTGAAATCGGAGCAGTGGTACAAGAAGGAGCTAAAGTCCCAGAAGCACAGCAGTCTTGAGACGCTAGAACGATTGTACGCACAGGAGCGGAAGTATTTAATGGAGAACCAGAGGCTACAGCAAGAATCGATCCGCCTGCATACAAAATGTGCCACTCTGGAGAAGCAGCAGGAGCCGGGGTCACAAATTTCCCCAGGCTCATCGCCAGTTGAAGCGGACTCGGAGTCCCATGACTCCTCCTTTGAGGCGAAACTGCAGGAGGCGCGCTTACGGGATCAGCGTCAGTTAATAGACGTGCTTCGAAAGCAAAAGAAGATGCTTCTGGACGACATTCAGAAGCTCAGCCTGGAACACGAAGAAAAACTTTCGCAGTTGCAGCAAACTGTGGTTGGTATGGAGCTGGAAAGCAAGCACGTAACTGGGAAATGCAAGCAACTACTCGACCTAAAAAGTCAAACGGAGTACCAGCTGAAGCTGAGGAGCACTGCCTTGCGCAGCGTCACCGCAGAGCGGAATCAGCTACGACAAGTCATTGGTGAGCTTAACGAGACGCTTCAAACCCAGGAGCATTTGCTATCGTTAAAGGAACAGGAGTTCCTCGATTTGAAACAGTACTACCAGCAAAAGTTGACCCGGGAGAGCAGCATAGAAATTATGCACTCTTATAGCATGAAATTTTACGAGGCGATTAACAGTAAAACAAGTGAAATCGCCAGCCTAAAGAATTCTCTTAACGAGCTTCAAACCGAGCTGATGCTGATGTCACAGCTGAAAGAGCAATGCGAGGAACAGCAGCGTCAGCTTGAGCAACTGGAGTTCACATTGCAGGCACAACTTTTGGAGGAGGCTCAGCTTCGCCAAAGCAATGCTCTAAAAGTGGAGCAAGTGGAGAATTTAACCATTTCTTTGGCTTCCTTAGAACTAGAAAAAGATGGCTTAAAAGAAAATGTTTGTGAGGCGCAAACTACCTTGAAGAATCTAGAGCAGAAGGTGGACATTATTCAAAAACAGTATGCCGAAATGTGCTTCTTGTGTCAAAAGACCAAACAGCAGTTGGAACTGGAGAAAGTCGAAATTGGCAAAATAAAGCAGAACGGTTCCTTGAGGGAAAGTGAGTTAATGGAGAAAATCAAAGGTTATGCAGCGCAGTGTGATGAGCTAAGAAAAGCGTTGACCGAAGCAGAATCCCGTATCGATATGCAAAGCAAAAAGACAGAGAGCTGGCAAGCGCAGCTAAAAGCAATTGAACGGACAAGCCAGGCGGCCCAAACGGACCTTGAAGAACCTATTTTAATTCAACGCATTGAAACTTTGGAACAGCAACTAGCGGATGTCAAGAGCCAGAAATTACACACAGTTTCGCTGCTCCAAAAACTGCTCCAACAGCAAGAAGCTAAAATCAAGAGCACTAACGAAATGAAAGCAGACTGGCTACAACTGTTAGATGCTCTGCAAGCTACTCAAAGCTTGGAGCAGGAAATGCGGGCAGAGCTTCAACATAAGACGATTGAATTGGAGCACCTGAATGAACTCTTCGCTGGACAAAATGACGAACTGCAGAAACTCCAGAGATTGAGTCAGGCCAGAGACAAGGAGAATCAACTAGAATTACAGCTTTTAAAGGAATCATTCCAAGAGAATATGGAGATACACTCTGCAGCTTCGATCAACATGCAAAGGCTGCAAAGCCAGGTGAAGTCTTTGCTAGATGAGAAGGAAGAAATGGCGCGAGAAGAACGCAAAGCAGAAGAGTATTTGCGATCTCTCGGTCAAGTTCTCGAGATGGAAACAGGGAGGAGACTCCCACATATAAAAAGCTGGCCTCAGTTGGCCAAACTTCTACGGAAGGAACTGCGAAACGGGAGGATTAATAGTCGAAAGGCTGAAGAGCTTCCTGGGCTTAAAATGAAGCTGACTGAGATTAGCGGCAGGCATCAACAAGCTTTGTCAAAAATTAAGGTATGTTAGGTTGTACTTCCTAAAAATAGCTCTTAAAGTAATAATGTTTGAAAATAATAGTTCAGATTTTGTAACACAATATAATGCTTTCCACAGTGTCTGGAGCAAACCTTGGTAGTGGAGCGAGCGCGATTTGAGGCCTCGGACTCGGGAAAATCGACGGCTAGCAACACGCCTCAGGAACCCGCCCATGAGGTGGCTAATCTAATTGATGACTACAAGAAGGTAATTGAGTTCCCCTACGCTTGTGTTCTTTTGATATTTCTCAAATTGATTTTCCTTGCCGCAGCTTGTTCAGCAAACCGCCAATGAAACATGTCGCCCTCGCAACAGCTTTATATTTGATCTGATCGAGCGGAGTCAACTATGCCAACCGAATTTGTGCAAGTTAGGCGAGGGTATTTCTGCCTGCCAGTCTGATATGAAGGAGCTAAGCAGGCTTATCAGTGCTGGTCAAGAACAGAGAAGAGTGGAGGCCATGCCCTCACTAATGGAAGAACTTCGAGCGGTGGCAGAGCACTCTTAGACGAGCATAATGTAGTTTTCAGTCGAATGCTTAAAAATTTCTCTTGTGGTACCTAATTGATAAGTCTCGAATTTTGTTTTCCTGAAAGGTGCAATTATCCAATATACATTCGTATTGAGTGTTTGTGTCTAGTCTCACAGACCTAATTATACCCGTTACTCGTAGAGTAAAAGGGTATACTAGATTCGTTGAAAAGTATGTAACAGGCAGAAGGAAGCGTTTCCGACCATATAAAGTATATATATTCTTGATCAGGATCAGTAGCCGAGTCGATCTGGCCATGTCCGTCTGTCCGTCCGTCTGTCTGTCCGTCTGTCCGTCTGTCCGTCTGTCCGTATGAACGTCGAGATCTCAGGAACTACAAAAGGTAGAAAGTTGAGATTAAGAATACAGACTCCAGGGACATAGACGCAGCGCAAGTTTGTCGATTCATGTTGCCACGCCCACTCTAACGCCCACAAACCGCCAAAAACTGCCACGCCCACACTTTTGAAAAAGGTTTTGATATTTTTTCGTTTTTGTATTAGTCTTGTAAATTTCTATCGATTTGCCAAAAAACTTTTTGCCACGCCCACTCTAACGCCCACAGACCGTCAAAAACTGCCACGCCCACACTTTTGAAAAAGGTTTTAATATTTTTTCATTTTTGTATTAGTCTTGTACATTTCTATCGATTTGCCAAACAACTTTTTGCCACGCCCACTCTTGCGCCCACAAACCGCCAAAAACTGTCAGTGCTGAAGACTCTCCTTCGCACTTCCACTAGCTGAGTAACGGGTATCAGATAGTCGGGGAACTCGACTATAGCATTCTCTCTTGTTTTTAGTTAGATCCAACTTAGCTCAATTTATGGAAATATTTTTTTCGTTGTCTTTTGTATTCTTTATCTTTTTTTTGGGTTAAACATTCTCTTCGTTCTGCTAGTTTGTCCAATTCTATATAAGCACTAGTTGCCAAACTTTACCATAAGACATATAAATCATATTTGTGTAATTATTGTATAGCCAATAACACTTAAATTTGAAATACCTTGTGAAGATAAAATATATTTGTGCGAAGTCGATTAGTGCACATCATTTATTTTCGTGGGCACCGAGGAATTTTAGTACCATCGTTTTCCGAAATAACCTCCTTTTGGTCATATATGGTATTTCCGTCTTCGTCCACGTTTAAAACTTCCTGTATTACACCTTTCCGAGTTCGCGTAATCCCACACCTCGGCTTATCATGTTTATCCATGCATAATATAAGGAGTTCGGTATGCTGTAGGTCAGTTGGTTTTAGGACCTTGGTTACCTTACAAGATGCCGTAAACTCTTTAGGGCATGTTACACCGGCACATTGCCAGCCATCTAGGGGGAAATTATTAATACCATAGATGTGCAATTCATGTTCATGTAATCCTTACCCTTAGTTTTCTTTACCGTAGCTTGATTTAAGTTCTCATTTAGGTGCCTATCTCCGTCTGCCTTAAAATAAATTTAAGATCCATATTACCCTATAAGTTCAAGAATTTCGGATTCCCCTTACCAGGGAGTAGGCAGTGAATGATAAAATGCTCCCCACTAGTAAAATTGAGGATTTAAAATTCATAACTCAACCTGGTTTATAGAGTTTACCTCTATGACTGATTGGTTCAAACAAGTCGGCTGATATATTGGTTCGACTTAATGCGTAATCCGTCCCGCAAAGCGAAGAAAATGTAATTATTATAAATAGCTATACCTTTACCACTTCATGAGTTTAGAATTGAATAATACCATAGTTTGTATACATTTTGGACACCCTTACATTGCATTTGTTATTCCTGTAACACAATGCCCTTATTGTATTCCCAATCAGTCACTTAGAAAGTCGCCCTTAATGCGGAAACATGTCTTTTCAAGGATGACGTAACTGTGGCAAATCGTTTTTGTAGCTTCATCTCCAATCAGAGACGGGGCAGTCTTTTTTCATTCCGCTCGCAATATATTAGGCGAAGGTACCCCACACCGCCCTTGGCATTGTCAACGGCTGGAACGGAATCCGGAGGGGTCCGCAGGAGGAGAGGCGATCCACTTGGGTATTGATAAATGCGTTGAAAACTAAGCGACCGCCCCACGCCTCCGATTCCCGATCCTCGAGAGACCCTCCCGCAGCCAGTTCGCGATGAGGAGCAATCGACCACAATCGGTGGTCAAATTCAATTGGCGCAATTTTTCATCTGTGGCTCCCAGGGATCCAAACTGGCGGATTCTTTTGGGCCGTTGCTGCTGCCGTCTATTGTTGCCCTGGGCTCTGGCAATTGTTCTCGGTTCTGGATCTCTGGGGCCATGGGGCTTTATAGTATATGGCTACGGAGCCCTCGGCTCAAGGTTGTTTATTTTGAAAAATCACCATCACCCGATCGCGGCTTGTGCCGACGGATGGGGATTTAATTCTGTTCTGGACATTTATAAATTGCATTCAATTTATACACAACACGAAAGCGTGATTTTTACATTTTTACAATCTAGCGAATAATAGATCAGCGTCGTATTATTGCAGACTCCTTGCTGAAGTGCTCTTTGCAATGGAGCAATGGATTTCTTTGGGTCTTCGGCCTGTGCCATGGATGATGTGCCATTGGATTGGGTTGACTGGAAATAGTGTTGCTCAGGGTAGATATAAAAACAAAACAAATAAAAATAAAACGTAAGCAATCAAAATTCAGAAATACATGGGCTTTACAATTTTTAACAGCATTATTGTTAGAATTATAATTACATAAATATTACATTTCTGATAATATTCAATATAAGCGTAGCCCCAAACAATTTCTCAATCCATTCAGTAATAATACATTTTTACAAGCTTCCTTACAAAAATTTGTAATACCACTATTTTATTTCGTACTTGGAATTCAGTTGCACGAATATTTCAATTTTGGTAACCGTTGAAACTGACTGTTATTCCCGGTATTGATACCCATTTGGGCTCTATTATTAAATTTCCCATCTTCTCTGCCACATCCAGCAAAGTGGGGACATCGTTTCGTCCGTCCGAGGGTACCATTTGATTCGATGAGAGTGCTTTTTGCTGTACTTCACTTTGGATCTTTGATTTCGGTTCTTTGTATTGAGCAGGTCGCTTCCTAAAGCGGTGTAGTAGGATGGTAAGGGGCTGCTGGGGAGAGGGTGTTCTGGCCAAACAAAAGGCATAAACATTTAATTCTCACCATTGACGCGGTCGAAGGGGTTGGGAAAAGATGTCGAGTTCCGTCCTTCTGCTCCGACTGGGTCTCAAGTCTGGCAGGCCAGTCAGTCCTAGTGCCAAATTGCAAATGCAACTTGTTAACCTTGAAACCCGAGCGGACGGATCAGCCGGCGGACAGATAGTCAAGGAGCCTGAACCTCAGATCGCGCACAGTATGAGGCATTTAGTCAGACGTCGTCGTTGTTGCTGAAGTTGTTCTTGCTGCTGATACCACAAATGCTGCTGTTGTTGTTGTCCGTTTGCCGATCCCTCGTTTGTCTAGCTGATGCAGTGAGAGAAATCTGAACAGTGTAGTGCTTACTTCACCATATTTTGTCATTATTTAACACAGTTTTCCATTTTTCATGTTACCACACAAATTCTTCTCAGTGCATATTGAATAATGCGTTTATGGCCAGATGAATGACACTTCAGACGTGCGTCCCTGGATCTGCAGCTTACAACTGGCCACTGGCAACAGCAACTGACCACAAACCACCGGCCACGAAGGCCAGGAAGGGTAAGGAAGCTGGGTCTGCCTCCTGGTGGTGCATATTTCATGCGTAAACTTTGGCTTTGGCTTTGGCTTGGGCATCCGCCACTATTCGTCATTTGTGCCGGGCCATGTCAGTGCTGTGTTTGAAGGAAATTCGTTTAAATTGTCAATTGTCTGGAGTCCCCCGTCCGTCGCTCCTCTGCCGCTGCAGCTCCTTGTGGAAACTGGTTTCCAGAGACGCATCAGCGGAAAAAAAAGCAGTGGGGAGCGGGAATCGAAGCGATGTGGCCCGAACCCTTTTAGCATTCAAACGTGATGGCTGGCGGCCCCCACAGTGGCTGCATCGGGACCCCAGGGCCTTGGTGCGTTTGCATTTAGCTGCCCAGGCACATTAAAGTCGAGTCAACTTACCCACATTGGAGCGGCATGTTTAGTGCCCTGCCAGTGGTTCCTGTACCCAAACATACTCCCCTTTATTCCCATGCCATCCAAACGCACTCCCACCGGAGGGGCCATTTCCATTCTGATTTGGTTTAAGATTCGGATCGGATCCTGCTCACTGGGTGTTGCAATGTCATTCCCTGCGTTTTACACACTCGTGCACTTTACAGCACGGCCATAAATAAACTTGTATCTTAAAGATAGAAATAGTCGTAAAAAATCAGCGAATGACCCCGAATCCCTCGGTCTCCAAGTCGCGTGAGAGCTTTTAGCCCACTCCAGAGCAGATGGACTAGAACCGATCACGGATAATCATCAAATGGCTAAAGAGTCAGGCGGGCCATTTGGTGCATCTGTAGAACATGTGTAAGTTCCATATTAAATTTTATATTTAGCGCACGACTTTGTGGGCTTCATTTTCCCTTTTAGAATTTTGCATACAATGAAGATCCCAGTAGGATGATTTGAAGGGACAAGGACGAGATCGTGATTGAAGCCACAATCGCGGTCATTAGAAAATTGACTTCTGGCAATTGCTGAAACACTTATGGACCCTAACCCATTTAAGGAGCGGAGAAACCAGAGCCCGATTTTAACACCCCAGAATGATGCATTTTGGTCATAAGCGGTTTTAATCATCTTGCCGGCCCATATGCAAAGTCATTTAAAATATAAATTACTCAGTTTCGCTCTCGGTGTTTTCAGATTAAATACATTATTCATAAGATGGGTATTATCACTCCTAACAAGCCACACGTGGCGGCTGGCCTTTCATTAAGCATAAATCATAATTATATTCACCGATTTACATTTCCTCTTCCCCTTTGGGTATTGTCGATAAACACATCTTTCGGGATGACGAAACATCTCAATGAACCTGTAGCTGTAATGCTGAGCTACGTGGGCACATTTTAATTTACCTTCTAACGCTGCTGGAACGTTTTGACCCAATTCATCTGGATTCAATTGAAGCATATAAAAACCAGCCATAAAAGTCAGTTGAAATGGATTTCTTTTGAGAGAGCTTCAGATGGTAGTCGATTCAGCGAAGATCGTAAAAAATAATTAAGAAGTTTGTACTGAACATTTTCCCAGTGCTCTTTGTCAAGTTGGTTGGATTATTTTTAGAAACTTTGGCGTATTTTGGAGGACCGACATGTAAGCCAGGTAACTTTTATGGTTTTTAGGAAGACTACGTTAAAAATCCAAAGCAATGTTAAGTAATAATTTTTAAACCATATCCGAATATTAAGCTGATTCTATTAAATTGATCAGGCTTAGGGTATTCCCGTTTCGACTCTTTCTCTATTCTCTCCAATCTCTAGTTTAACTTTTTGGGTCTCTTTTGATTTCCATTATATGGACCCAGGTTATTTAATCAATGGGGACTCAGTTGCGCGTACTCCACATAAAAGGGAAGACACTCCAGCGAGCGCTCAACTCAAAACCCAGCTTCTTGGCCGCGGATTGGTAAATTGATCTTGGCCCATTACAAAATAGTGGAAAGAACCGTTAAGATCAGTGGATAGCGACTGGAATCAATGACCCAAAACATTTTTGGGTTGCCCACATTCTGTTGCCTTGATTACGTCAAATGGGATTTGGATGCCAGATGCTTCAATGTGAGGCTTCTAGCTGGGCGGCTTTCGATCGATAACTACTCGTATGTAATGCATTAACATTTCTCCATTCCAGGGCAGGCGTAGCCAAAGAGCCCAAGCCACGAGCACAGGAACGAGACAAAATGTCAATGGGAGAGTCTTGTTCCTGGCCTGGCGTCTCACCGGACAACATGCAAATAGCAAATAGCGCATAGCCAGATGCCAAGTCGAAGTCGAGGAGGAATCCGCAGCCCAAGGGGCCCATGTGGCTATGCAATTTAGTCAAAGGCCCTAACGGCATTTGAGCCAAATGCGTTTACGTTTACGCATCCGCTATAAACTCGTATGCCGGGTTGTTGCTGCCAGAGCCGCTTGCCGATTCTCCCAGCATGGATCTTGGAGCAGGGATGCCAGTTTAACCATTTTTTGGACATTGCTTGGAAATTCAGAAAGAGGATAGATTATAAGGACGTAGGTCGAAAGACACCACAATCGGATTTCGGATTAGTGTGGTTCTACCCAAATCCAAAACAGTTTTCGTGAGAAAGAAATTATTGATTTCGTAGATTTTTTTAGACGAGAATTAGCATTTTTAAAATGGCAACATCTTCTCTTCTCTTAGTTATTCAAAAGGTGCATGTGAAATGTACATTTCACCAATCAACTATATTTACAAACTAATTTATATTTATTTATATATATATTTAGCCTCCTTGTTTTCCTCTCTTCCATGGACTCACAATCAAAACAGTTAAATGAAGAGAGTTTTGGCTTTTATTATCCCTCAACACTGCGGAAAAGGTGTTGGCAGCGGACTCAGAACCAGTTGGCCGCGTTATACTTAGGTTTGAAGCAGGAGCATGCGACAAAACTGTGCTCTGGGCCGGCTGCTCGTTGGCTGGTACTGCAGATCCACTTCCTTCGGAGCTTGGAACTGTTAATTGGACCCAGCCAGCCCGTCCGCTTTCAGGGGCTTCGGAGTTTGGCAGTGCGTGGCGCACTTAAACGAGGTTAACTGTACTGCGAAGACATCGCTCGTCTCTGGGCCGCGGCGCAAATGTAATTTCCACTTACGTGAACGCCAGCGCTCCAGGGCCCCAGATCGGAGATCCCAGATCCGCACGGTCAATGCACGCATTACTAGTTACTAGATGCCAGCTCCACACCGCCAGCTTATCGACCTGCAATCGCGCAGCCCCGGCACTTTAGCTCCCAGCTCAAGCTCCCAACTCCCCCTTGCTCCTTCTGCTCAGAAAAAGACCATCAAATCAGCAACGTGATGCTGATGCTGCCCTTGGGGCTCTGTGCTTGCACTCTCTCTATAAAGCGGTCATAACATTTGCACCACAATAATAGCTGTAATGCCAACCCAACGCCGCCCAGCCCCATTCATTCAAGGATAATGTTACGGTTAATGGCGCGTCCGCCGAGTAATTTAATTTACTCGTACACTCGCCACATGCCCCCAACAAACGAACAACGCGAATTATTATGGCCGAAAATCGCGACTAGACAGCCGCGCAGACGGTGGTCACATGGAGCCACAGATGGAGGCGCAGATGGAGGCGCAGATGGAGGCGCAGATGGAGATACAGATTGAGATGGAGCTGCGGCTTGAGCTGGATATACCTCATATCGCGGCCCTCGGCGATTGTCAGTCGTCCAGAGTTTGGAGATGAGACAGTGAGGACTGGCAGTCGGCGAAGTTGGCTCGAGCAAGTGACCGGTATCTATTGCTATAATTTTCCCTGAAACTGTGTAGCGATGAAATATCTATGGGAAATTCCGGATTTTTGTGAGTTAATAGGAATAGGAACAAAAATATAAATAATAATTGATACTGTGTAACACTTTTGAAGTGTGGTGAAGGGTTTTATTTTTAATAAATACGGAATATAAACACATTGTTGCATTTAAGCAGAATCCATATTGGTTTTAAAAAGAAACCTTTATTAGCTGGTACGCAAGATAATTGTTATTTGATTATAATCGTTACTCGAAGAGTAAAAGGCCAAGCCTTTTGACCATATAATGTATACATAGTCTTGATCAAGATCAAAAGCCGAGTTGATCTGGCCATGTCCGTCTGTACGTTCGACTGTCCGTCCGTATGAACGTCGAGATCTCAGGAACTATAATAGCTAGAAAGTTGAGATAAGAGATGCAGCTTCCAGAGACAAGATTGTTAACTGATGTTGCCACACCCACTCTAACTCTAAAAATTTGATTTTTGTTATTTTATTATTTTTTTCACAATTTCTATCGATATGCCAGAAAAATATTGAAATTTCTCGTTCGCTATTCTCTCTTGTTTTAGTTTAGCTTGTATCAAGGTTCTGCCAGATATCATCGTTTGGTCTAGTCCATCTCCAGCGAATTCTGTGCCCGCTCGCAACCGCATTAGATGGGGATCGTGTTGGCTGGCTAATACCCATTATGCCATAAAGCGTTACCAAATCGCTATTAGCACGTCGGAAGGTATGCCCCTGGAAGCAAGGGATGCACATAAAAGTGAGATTAAAATGGAAGAGCAGGACCAAAGGAATGTATGTAGGTGTAGGTATAGGTAACGGACATAGGCAATGAATTGATCAAATAAATTGCAGTGATGGACAGATCGATAACGATCGAGAATGATAATGATAGTGGCGATGTCGATGATGATGGGCCTGACCTGAGCAATGTGGATGTGGAAGGGCGATAGTTGAGCCATGATGAAATTGTTGGCTTCGATTTTGGCTAATTGCCGGAGTCCATTTGAAATGCCCACTTAGGACTAATTGGTCCCCTTGGAAGCGCCGCCAAGAAATGTACAAACATTTCACGCTGTGCCTGTCATGGATGTTGTAATTGATGCTGCCGCCTCCGGGCTCCAGGCTACACCATCCCGACTCCCGATTCGCTACAACCGATTCTCGATGCCTAGTCTCTGGGTCCTGCAACATTGTGTGCCATGTCAAGAGATGTCAACCCACTGGTGATGGCGACGGAACCACGATGTCCGAGTCCAGCCGACCACGACTGTGACTCCCTGACTATGAAGATGACGACGAGGACGACGAATCTAACAACTTTGATTGACTTGTGATTTGAAGGCGCGCCTAATTGAAGCCAGGCGACTGCAAAGCGAGAAGCAGATTCTGAGACTGGACGTACTGTACATCGGACCTTGGGTGCACTGTCCAAAACCGCATGCCTAAAACTAACAAAACTTACCATTTTGGTTATTATAAAATGAAATTTTTTATGCTAAGCTAAAATTTGTGTTATGTTGATGTAATAAAATAGTAATAAATTATGTATTCTTTATATAAAAAAGGATAGGATACTAGCTTCGGAAAGCTGAAGCTTTTTTACCCAACTATACATCAAAAAACAAGTTATATATACCGTGCATATTCAATTAATCGTATTCGTATTATATTCAATTAATTTACCGGCATTCATCCGATTCAGATTAATTTAAACCCGAAATTATATAAAAGAAACTGCTGTAATTATAAATAATATAAATAAATTATAAAAATAAATTAGAACACTGTTCCGTACTACGGAGCTTGGGAACTTTCATGAGAGACTTGATTGATAATGGCTATATCGACTATAAAACAGATCAAGAATACGAGAATATACAAGAATGTACGTATAAATGTCCGCAAATGTCTCAAATTTATAAAACAAGAGAGAACGCTATAGTCGAGTTCCCCGACTATCTGATACCCGTTACACAGCTGGTGGAAGTGCAAAGGAGAAATTTCCACACTAACAGTTTTTGGCGGTTTGTGGGCGTTAGAGTGGGCGTGGCAAAAAGTTTTTTAGCAAATAGAGAACAAAATTTACAAGACTAACAAAAATTAAAAAAAATATCAACAACATTTTTAAAAGTGTGGGCGTGGCAGTTTTGGGCGGTCTGTGGGCGTTAGAGTGGGCGTGGCAAAAAGTTTTTTTTGGCAAATCGATAGAAATTTAAAAATGTAATGCAAAAATGAAAAAATATTATAACATTTTTCAAAAGTGTGGGCGTGACAGATTTGGGCGGTTTGTGGGCGTAAGAGTAAGCGTGGCAACATGAATCGACAAACTTGCGATGCTTCTATGTCTCTGGAGTCTGCATGCTAAATCTCATCTTTCTAGCTTTTGTAGTTCCTGAGATCTCGACGTTCATACGGACGGGCAGACAGACAGACGGACATGGCCAGATCGACTCGGCTATTGATACTGTTGAAGAATATATATATTTTATATGGTCGGAAACGCTACCTTCTCCCTGTTACATACTTTTCAACGAATCTAGTATACCTTTTACTCTACGAGTAACGGGTATAATTAGATACATAAATGGTCTTATGTAGACCTATCGGGTGGGTTTCGAAAGACCCGAAGACAATTCAAACTTTAAGCCTTACTAAAAACCAGCAATATCTTCATTATGTATCTACATTTAATATACCAAGGTACCAAGTATCATGTACAAAGGGGCTGTCGGCTTCGGAAAACCTTTATGAGCATAATAGCTCCTATGTCTAACATTCAAAGGCCTCAGACGTTCAAACATAGTTTCCACTTCCGCATCTCGCAAATTTAGGAAGACAGCCTAGATTATAGATTCGACAATAATATACATATGTACCTTATGGTAATTATGCTCCATACCTGTTACATAATTTAATTCAATATACTATTGAATCATTTTAGCTTATGCAAAAATGTATTTTTTGTTGAAACATAGGCGCAACGTAATTGGAATACGTTCTTTATGGTTGCTATAAAGTGTGATTGAAAACACTAGAATGGCATCCCTTTGTGGATAATTGAAGTTGCCCAAACATTTATCTCAGTGCCTTCGGCTGGACAAGAGCTCCTTGTGTAGACTGCCCTGGTAAAATGTTCGTGAGAAATGTCATTAATACGAGCGAATGATGTGACTGCCTGGAGATGTGGATGGGAATGTTGCCCGGCCGTGCCTCATTCCGCCCTTGCCACAACCTCCGCACGGCCCCGCATTGTTGCACTTAATTAATGTGGGGATGGAGTGGAGGTGCTACTCGCATACTCCTGGCGAACACGCCCTCGGCATGCACTCGACGTGGTCAGTAGAAGCAGTGGTAGTCCCTGGACCACACCAGGCCATATATGGGGTCAAGTCGTCAGAGGCGTCGTCGCACCTCGCAATGGAGAGTGATCCGTGGAGCACTTAGAACCAGGCGATAATGGTCGAACGTTTATCTATTCCAATACAGCCGTATTGGACTAGCTCCGGACGAGCTGCACCCAAACAAATCGCCGGCTGAAAGGCGTTAACAAATTATTTGAAACATGTAGCGCCGCGTTGGCATCCAATAATCCTCCCCGCACTTAGATCCCAACCTTAACCAACGCGTCCCACCCTCTTCCTTTCCATCCAATGGAATCCTCCTCCTGGAGCGACCCCTCTGTGGGCCAAGTAGGCGATAATAGGCATTGCGATGCGAATAATTTGCAATTATAGTTAATTGTAATCGTCATTGCTGATGTTCCTGTGCGGCAATCGAGAGTTGTTATTCGGTATTTTTTCTTTTATTGAGATTGGCTTGCTCACCCAGTGTGTGTATGTGTTTGGCTCGGGGCCATTGTAATATGTACAACATTTCGTGTTTGCTTAAGCGATTGTTTTACGTGGCTAGACAAATGGTTATTAAGGCTATTACTTACTGGAGAATGTGTGTTCGCAGGAGCAAAACATCTGTACAAATATACCCGACGAACATCAGGTGGATTCCAGAGACTTCTCACTGCTTTAATTTTGCATATTTTGTACAACTATACTTAATGTTCTTAACGGAAATTCGAACTAAGTTTTGCAGATATATTTTGTCCATATGGTTTACCCCTGCGTTCTTGAGCTCTTTCAGAGCAGCAGAGCTGTTCGAATATTATAAGATCTTTTGAAGTACAATTTACTTTAATAAATCACAAGCCAAAAATAACTCTGTAAGATTATTTAGGAATCAAGGCCAGCAAACTGCCTTTTAAGACTTATTTGATAGAATCGTTGCTACCGCGAGAGTGTATAATGTAACCAGTGTAGATGGTCGATATTGCTAAACTAGGACTGCACTCTGCAGATCCATGAACTTCTTTCCCTCTGACCGTTAGGAATATATCAAAATTCCTGGGGTCAGGTCGGGTCCCCGATCCTTAATCTACTAGGTCGCTATATGTATTCTTCATATCGCAAACTTAGATGCAAAGATCTTAGCAGTTATGACAAAAATATTACACTATGTGAAATGATCGTGGAATATCATTCGCTTATTGCTGCTCCTTGGGAGCCGTACCTTAAAGATAAGAAAAATACTCAGTTCCAGTGTTCTCGATACTCGGTGCTCCTATGGGATTTACGGAATACTCAGTACAGGATGCCGGGATGGACGGCCCCGCTGCGCTGGAAGTACACATTAGGATTGCTGCTCAACGTGGGCTCCAGCGTGGTGTAGAGGTTCGTTTCGTCTGGTCGTATAAACATGCCTAGAAAAAGCCAGAATTACTATCCATTCGGAGTTTAAGAACAGCTTTATTGCATATGGGTAGTACTGTTTGATTGCAGGGATGCATAATCCCTAATGGGGTTACAAACTATGACAACCGCCATGTTAAATGGTCCCATTTTATATTTATCTATTGTTAAAATCATTACATTAGCTGGGTTTCGACTGTTTCAAATAACGAAGACTAGTCCAGAAGTCAGCTAATTTAAAGAGAATTTTAATTAACATACATTTACATAAATCGGATAACAAATCACTTGGAACAATACCATTAACATGTATCAACAATTGAATACTTTTCATGAGTTGTATATACATAGTTTTATAGTTTGCTTTGCAGTTTTCTAATAATTAAGTTACAATTTAAAAAAAATCTATTTTTTTGAATCAATTGAACATGAATTTAGTAAAGTGTAAATAAATAAAGATGTTAAATTAGTATTCATTAGAAAATACATCTATAAATGCTTATTGACTTTACAGTACAGTAACCCAAAACTGCGAATGTATACAGGTATGCAATAATTGCGTGCACTGTATCGAATCTGGTGGCATAATATTTATACATCACTTTCGGATGCCCTCCCTGCAGACAAAGGGTAATATCCCTAGCGGATCGTCAGCAATCGGCGAGTATTACCTGGCGCGTAGCGCAACGTTTTGGCCAACTGCGCCGCTTGTGTCATGGAGGTTAGCGAGTTGCCCAACTGTTTGAGGGTCAACGGCGTGAGCGTGGGCGGTGCGGCTTGCTGTGGTGGCGGTGGTTGCGGTGGCAGTGGTGGTGGTGGTGCGGGAGGATAATAGCAGAACGGGTGCGGACTCAGGTGTGCTGGAAAATAGTGATACATACGCGTATAACTCGGCGGTGCGGCGGTGACCAGAGCAACCCGATCTGTCGGCGGATTGCGGGGTTTGGTGGTGCGAGGTGCGGTGGTGCGGTCGTGCGGTGGTGGAGGAGTGGGTGCGTGTGTGGTTGGGAGTCCCAGTGCCCAGATCCCAGAGTAACCAAACCATTAACAAAACCAGTCGTGACCCACACACGCGTATTGGTAGTATTACGTATAGGATAAACATATATGTACAGTAATTATTGGTTTTTTGACAATAAATGTAAATTCAATGAGTTTCGAAAAGGTAAAAATACCGGAAACAAAACCAAAAGAGTCAACCAATAATGAAATAGGTTCCGAATGATTGATGAACATAAGGGTAATGAAAAAATTACAGATACCACACGAATGGATTATGAAATGACATATGCAAGTGTGCGAGTCGTGAGCGTGTCGAGAATTTTTTGATTACGTTTAAAAAGGTTTGAGGGTGATGATATGGTGAAGTATGTTTTTACGATAAGGAGAAGATATGTATATAGTGTCGATGCAGCGATGATGATGATGATAATGATGGTAATGACGATGATGAGGAGTATATTTTTGTGTTCGTTGTTGATGTTGTAGATGAGTGTCGTGTTGGTTGGCGGTGGTTTTCAGATGACATATGTATGCATGACAAGACAAATAAAAATTAAACAAAATAAAGTAATAAATGGGTGTGCATGTATATTTATATATATTGTTTATATATATGTGTTTTTTCATGTGCTTAGATTGCAACCATAACCATATGCTCGCACATAAATTAGTAAAT
This sequence comes from Drosophila teissieri, assembly GCF_016746235.2. Taxonomy (NCBI): domain Eukaryota; kingdom Metazoa; phylum Arthropoda; class Insecta; order Diptera; family Drosophilidae; genus Drosophila; species Drosophila teissieri. The sequence goes on from NC_053031.1 coordinate 21,845,213, forward strand.
ATGTCACAATTCTGCCCACGGTCAGTCTTAATTGGCCTGACCCAATGTCCGAACCCAGACGCAGATGTTCCCAATTCAAGGAAATTATGTTGCCATATTTCACACTTTTGCCGGCCAATTTATGGCGGACCTAATGATGTCAAACGATTTCATGTCAATGGGTTAACTCTGCACCCCCGAGCCATGGAGAAAGTCCCATGTGTGTATTTATTTTTGTTTTTACGGGTATTGGGCAAAAAACCCGAGCTATATCCATTGGAATCTTAATCTTTTTGTGTTGGATTTAAAAAGAGCTTTGCCCGTGCTTATTAATTTACGGAGCTGTGTGACCTTCATTACCGTAAAGGGTTAAAAAACTTGTATAGCTGAATAGCCAGAGGTTTGCTACACAATTTTTACACGACGCCGAATAAAAAATATGCAATTGCAATTTTTACTTCCAGTATCCAGTTGGCCGCTGAACTTCTGGTTAATATTAAGTTAAGAGGGCCAAAGCCTTACAAATGTAAGATAAAGAAACGGACTGCAGCTGGGGCAATAACGTACGATTTTTGCTGTAATTCAACGAGTGTGGCAAACTGTGTTAATGACATGAAAACCGACTAAAAGTCCACAAAACCGGGACGAAAGCCGAGGCTGGAAAATCGGGGGATCTGAACTCTGAACGGTGTTAAATGCTGCTCTTACATGCCAACCTCCTTTTTTCCGTGGCACTCTCTTGCTCTTCTAATTAAGTTAGAACAAATACTGCAATTAAGCCCGCTTGTTTTTGTGAGACTTCGGTTCTGTTTCCCCTACCATGAAAGTGGAATTATGTGTCAGAAAATGAAACTTCTTGTCTGGGCCAGAATCGTAATCTGTAGCTGTATCCGTGCGTGTATATATATATATTTATATATGTATATGTATATGTATCTGTATCTGCAGTGGGCAGGCTTTTGCATTTCGCGTAAAAAAAAAACTAGTCTTCAGCAGCAGCCGCCAGGTGAAGCGGCAAATTTGGCTTAATTCCGTTTGGGCCAACTAGAAAATCTTTCTCTCCGATTTGAGCCGTCTGTCAGCTCACTTGGCCATTATGAATTATGTGCGCCAGCGTTAAATATGCTACTTTAGCTCACAGCTGACAGCCAACTTAGCGAAACGAGACGAAATATAACTTAAACGCTAATTAAGTGCAAAAATATATTGCCATTTTAGAAATTGGATTTCTTTGGCGTTGGTGTACTACGTATCTATGTGTGAGGCCGCTCTAGGAGTCAAGAAATTCTATATTGATAGAGATGGCAGGAATACTTGAGAATGACATATTAAAAACAATGCTTAAAAGTGTTTTTCCCTTTTATAGATCTACATAATCTTCGAAAATAAAATGCACATGAATTTTTGTTAATCGATTTGCCAAAATTTTTCTTAATTTTGTGATGAGATCTTGTGGGTTGTCAAAATGCCAATTTTTGAATGATATATTGTCATGGTGTTTTTCCATTTCTAGGGTAAGGGAAAATAATTTTTTGAATATCCATAGCATATTAATTGGTTCTATGGCGTTATCCTACTTAAGTTATGTATTCATGCGGCAACAGAAATATGTACAAAACGCATGTCTTTCCGGCTACAGTAGAAATTCTTTTTATGAATTATTTCCCTTCTTGAACTGGGCGATTTATTTCATCTCCATTATTTTCCCACCTTTAATTCTACTTTCCGTGTGTTGCTCGACTGTTTTTACTTTTCCTCACTTGCATTTAATTATTTCTGCCTTTTTCACCGGCTGGGGAAAATTCATTAAAATTGCCATCTCTATTGGCGAAGACAGAGCCACGTTTTGCATTTTGCATTTGCAGTTTGTCGGAGTGCCCCCGCCCCAAGTGCATCTGCTTCCTCACCCTGGGCCCAGTATCTTCTATCTGGCTGGCAAGAAGTTGGAGTTAAACCAACTGCCGCACGTTGACTGATTGCTACGTGCAGATTGTCATTGTTCGTTTTTGTTGTATGCCCAGCTCAGTTGCCCAGTTGCTCAGTTGCCCAGTTGCCTTCACCGCTGTTGTTCTTGCCACAGCCGAGTTGCTGTTGTTACTGCTGCTGTTGTTAGTTGCTACATACTTTGCAGACTTGAGTAATTTCTTCGCCGAGCGCTGGCTTTTTGCTTTTTTAGACTTTCCTCATTGGCTTCGGCGTTGACTCTTTCTTTCTGCCTCCGGCAGCAGCGCCAAAGGTTTGTTACTTTTGCCTTGGCCGTTGTCTGGCTCTTTGAGAGTGAGTTGCCAGATGTTGTGATATCACGAAGCAGCATTATAACTAATTGGCCACGTTCGTTCTAAGCCATCCCATCCCATCCTATCCCATACCATCTCAACCCAACTCCCCCATCCCCACAACAACTCCAGCCAGAGTTCATTGTCATGAACTGCGCCTCGTAGATTTTCATACCCATTTCGAGGCGGAAGAAAAGCATTTTTCACATGGCCGCAACGCTAGGCAATTTGCATATTTCGGCTAAGCGCGTATGACCTTCAAATTGCTACAATTCAATTTACAATTCAACTAAGTGAGTGCTCCAAAGATGGGTGCATAGCCGCGTATAACAATACTGCAGAGTCGCAAACCAGAAGCCATAGATTCATTTTCGTATAAGCTGAACTTGAATTATCTTTCTGGGGTCCTCATTATGGTTTTCCAAACCTTTGCATATATAAAACAAGAGAGAATGCTATAGTCGAGTTCCCCGACTATCTGATACCCGTTACTCAGCTAGTGGAAGTGCGAAGGAGAGTCTTCAGCACTGACAGTTTTTGGCGGTTTGTGGGCGCAAGAGTGGGCGTGGCAAAAAGTTGTTTGGCAAATCGTTAGAAATTTACAAGACTAATACAAAAATGAAAAAATATCAAAACATTTTTCAAAAGTGTGGGCGTGGCAGTTTTGGGCGGTTTGTGGGCGTTAGAGTGGGCGTGGCAAAAAGTTGTTTGGCAAATCGATAGAAATGTACAAGACTAATACAAAAATGAAAAAATAATAAAACCTTTTTCAAAAGTGTGGGCGTGGCAGTTTTTGACGGTCTGTGGGCGTTAGAGTGGGCGTGGCAAAAAGTTTTTTGGCAAATCGATAGAAATTTACAAGACTAATACAAAAATGAAAAAATATCAAAACCTTTTTCAAAAGTGTGGGCGTGGCAGTTTTTGGCGGTTTGTGGGCGTTAGAGTGGGCGTGGCAACATGAATCGACAAACTTGCGCTGCGTCTATGTCCCTGGAGTCTGTATTCTTAATCTCAACTTTCTACCTTTTGTAGTTCCTGAGATTTCGACGTTCATACGGACAGACGGACAGACGGACATACAGACGGACGGACAGACGGACATGGCCAGATCGACTCGGCTACTGATCCTGATCAAGAATATATATACTTTATATGGTCGGAAACGCTTCCTTCTGCCTGTTACATACTTTTCAACGAATCTAGTATACCCTTTTACTCTACGAGTAACGGGTATAAACAATAATGTTCGAACACTATTCATGCTAATTCAAACTTATCGATCATATACTAGATTCGTTGAAGAGTATGTAACAGGCAGAAGGAAGCGTTTCCGACCATATAAAGTATATATATTCTTGATCAGGATCAGGATCAGTAGCCGAGTCGATCTGGCCATGTCCGTCTGTCCGTCCGTCCGTCTGTCCGTCTGTCCGTATGAACGTCGAGATCTCAGGAACTACAAAAGCTAGAAAGTTGAGATTAAACATACGGACTCCAGAGACATAGACGCAGCGCAAGTTTGTTGATTCATGTTGCCACGCCCACTCTAACGCCCACAAACCGCATAAAACTGCCACGCCCACACTTTTGAAAAATGTTTTGATATTTTTCCATTTTGGTATTAGACTTGTAAATTTCTATCGATTTGCCAAAAAACTTTTTGCCACGCCCACTCTAACGCCCTCAAACCGAAAAAAAACTGTCAGTGTTGAAGACTCGCCTTCGCACTTCCACTAGCTGAGTAACTGGTATCAGATAGTCGGGGAACTCGACTATAGCGTTCTCTCTTGTTTTCTATTGTAGATTGTTTATTATATAAACTTGTTTGCAATGACTTTTTGTAGCAGTAGGGATTGCAAAGGATTAACTTTAAGGCAGTCATTCTTTTTAAGCGGAATCATATCGCACTTTTCGTATATGCCCCCTCCCTATTCTTTTATCCCTGGGCGACAACCTCGAGCCGATGCATATACCGTAAGGCCAAGGCGATCTCCTGGCCAATTTAGCGTAATAATTTCAGCATGTGCAGTTGGCGTGCGGTTCACTGGCTCCATAGGCTTTCTCAGATCCCCTCGCCCCCTGCGATCGGATGGCCTAAACCGCTTTGGGTCGGGCTAAAAGCTAGTACCAAGACCTGAGTTAGTTTTTCCGCTTTCGGTTTCAATGCCGCAATTCGGAACTGGTTATCGATTACGCTGCTGGCCGGCTGCTGGCACTTCTAGGCAAAACTAAATAACATCACTCCACAGCATCCTGCCCGGCTCTCCGTGGCAGCGGCTCCTATTGCAAACCGCTATAATTTTGTGGTAATATACAGTGACGCTCGTTTCAAGCACGTGCTGGCAGCATTTACAAAACTCATATATTAAGTCCCATAAACAGCCGCCGCTGCGGACTGCAAACTGAAGTTGGTTACGATACTCAACAACACGTACTTCACAGATTTGTACATTGCGCCATCATCATGATTATCATCTTGCCCATCATCGTTGTCAAGTTTTCTGCCCCGCGCTGTTCTGTTTTGTTCTTTTGTTTTTGCTCTTTGGTTTTTTAATTTCAAGTTCGTTGCCTCAGTCTTTGGCCTGCTGGCAGCGGTTTTAGAACAATTGAGGCTAATCGAATCTTTTTTATGTCATATTTTCGACAGCTGATGCTGGTCGAAGCGTTTCGATGGGTGCCCCACGGCAAAGTTATGCTCTAAACAAAGCCAGGTTAACAAAAATCATTTAATGGAAATTGTGGTATGATGTGTTTTTTAGATTGCATTAAATTTGGATATAATAATTGACAGCCTAGGCAATCAAATATAACAGTTTGTGCTATCTTTTATATTTAGCTCGCTGAATAAATGAAAAATGTGTTTTCCAACAACAATTTAAGATATAAGGGTATATAAGAATATATTTTATTTGCAGCACCAAAAAAATGGAGGAACGAACTTTGGTTTACATTTTCAGGCAGGGACTTAATACTTTCCAATTAGTTTTGTGGGCAAATTATAATTTCTACAAAGGAATCTAATATAATAATGGCCATAATTTATGCACTTCTCATAACATAAATGAGATTTCTTTTAACTAATCCCCATGGGGATAACTGGTTTACGACAATGAAGCCGCCTTTTGGAAGTATCAATCAATAACACAAGAAACCTCGTCTGAGCTAAGCTTTAGGTCCTCAAGTGTGCAAAAAATAAAAAAATAACACATACAAAGCCAATCTTTGGACAGTGCACAGTTAAATGACTATGTGGCCTCCCTGGGCTCTTTATTGACAAATCCCCATCGATCGATAAACATATAAGACAAATAGAAAAAAACTTCTACACGGGCCTCTGGAGTGTAACGACAAGCTTTAACCTTCCAAGGTCTGCTCGAATCTGCTTGGATCTGCTCGGCTCCACGGGTATGAATGATCGATTTTATGTATGTGGCTGCCTGGCATAAAGTCACTCAATAAAATAACAAAAAACTGAGACACCGAGAAGGGAGAACAAAGACCACTGCAGATGCCCAGATTGATGGGGCCGTCTTACTGACCAACTGGCCAAGTGGCGTCATTGCCAAGTCGAAGATGGGACACTCTGCGGACCGATAAGGTCATTGAATCGTCTCGGGAGCCATGTGCGCACACATTCCAGTTGCAGTACTCCTCTCAGCGTACGGACCCCAGAGGTTAGGGTATAATGATAACATCACGCAGCGGCAACGGAAGTATGTACGAGTATCTATTTTTGTGGTACCGCCTGTCATCGCGCCGCTCGTTGTTAACAGCTGCCCGCAGCACTTACAACAATGCGACTCTAATTAAAGCAGCCCAGCAACCTTGAACTCTCGTTCAATCAGCGGCAAAAGGCTGCTCATCCCCACGACATCCTTTCGGCCGCATCCAGCCGAATCCGAACCCACACAGCAAGAAATTATGTTAAAATACACACGACACGATTAACTCACTTAAAGATGTCTCAGATTTTCTGTTGAATAATGGGTTTTATGAAAGCTAAATCAAATGACTTAGACAACGAACACATAAGTTGGTTAATTATTCATCAATGGTACTTCATATTTTTTGCAGTTTAAATAATTTAACAGGAATTATTAATATTATTTATAAGCTTTTTTCACGTATGCAGTAAATATATTGATTTTAGTCCGATATTTGAAGAATATATATTCTTGTTCTATATCAACGGCTGGGTCGTATAGCCATGCCCACCCGGCCATCTGTCACAATCATAAGGAATTGAAATTGTTGTTCACAATATATAATTATCATTACAATAAATAATATAAAAGAAATTATGGTTTATCTGTTTTTAGTCATAATAATCTCTTTTTTGGTGTGCATTAGTATTTTATTTGCAAATGGTTATTTTTCATTTTACTTCGACTTGCTTTCAGCAAGTTTCGTTTCTTTCTTGTTAAGCTTCGAAGCTAGTTTCCTTCTTGTACTAAAATAATATTTTTTAAGCACTAATTATGCAATGCATATGTAGACAAATCCATTAAAAAGAGATCGCGATTTTTCTGAGTGCACGAAAGACCCAAGCTGCAGCTGTCAATCTGCGTTCGTTCCTCGCCTTCGACTTTGACTTCATGGCGGCAATCATCGAGAGCTGGCCTCTGTCTGCGCCCTTTCCCCCGGTCCACTGATCCCCTGCTCCTGCCCTTGCCCTGGAATCTTTTGGCCCGGCTCATTCCTTGGCGTCAACGCCGTTAGCTGTCGTTTAGTTTATTGTTGCAAATTGTTCAGTGAATTATGTGCCGAACTGCTTGCTGCCAACGACCACACACACAAGTGCTAGTGAATGTGTATATATAAAGGCTTGGCAGGAAATTTGATATTATGGATTTATTGGAAATGTCTTCCGATTCACCCTGCGGTTTCGGCTTACCAGTTGTAAGATTCCTAATTTGTATCACATAAATTTATTATTTAAGGTCATGAAAGTTTTTTAAGACTTTTATGTATTAGTACATTTCAAGTAATTAAACCATTGATTGCAATGGAAGGGCTCCAAATTTCTGTGTTTTCATAAATAATTGGCGGTAGAGATAACAATGTTTAGCTATTACTTTTATTTTTTAAATGTCCGTCCGTCTGTCCGTCCGTATGAACGTCGAGATCTCAGGAACTACAAAAGCTAGAAAGTTCAGATTAAGCATACAGACTCCAGAGACATAGAAGCAGCGCAAGTTTGTCGATTCATGTTGCCACGCCCACTCTAACGCCCACAAACCGCCCATACTGTCACGCCCACATTTTTTTAAAATGTGTTGATATTTTTTCATTTTTGTATTAGTCTTGTAAATTTCTATCGATTTGCCAAAACACTTTTTGCCACGCCCACTTTAACGCCCACAAACCGCACAAAGCTGCCACGCCCACATTTTTAAAAAATGTTTTGATATTTTTTCATTTATTAATTAGTCTTGAAAATTTCTATTGATTTGCCAAAAAACTTTTTGCCACGCCCACTCTAACGCCCACAAACCGCCAACAACTGTCAGTGCTGAAATTTCTCCTTCGCACTTCCACTAGCTGAGTAACGGGTATCAGATAGTCGGGGAACTCGACTATAGCGTTCTCTCTTGTTTTTGTTCTGCATTTTTATAAATGCCCGTGCAGAGCCTATTTATATATACGTTTTATTTCTTATCGGATACAATAGATTCAATGATCCAATAATCGAGAGCCCCAGCAGTAGATGCATCTTACTTCAGGGGCACATAATTTGCCTCTCCTTAAGCTGTCAACGTGCCAGCCAAATCAAGTTCGTTGCCCAAGTCATTTGCTCTTCAATCAGCCCAAGCAATTGCACGAAAAGGGAAAAACTTTTGATTTTTCTCTTGCCTCATCGCCTTATGTAAATTTTCAGCTGCTGCCCACATGCAGCTCCAGTTTTTTCTTTCTGTGCCCTTAATCAAGCCGAAACCCTTGCTGTCGTTCCCTTTGGTTCACTTCACTCACCCTGGCTCAAGTTGAAGTCGAAGTCGAAGTCGGAGTCGGAGTCGGAGAGTCAGCGAGACAACTACACAACCCACACACATGTTTCTGGATCGGATCGGATTGGATCGGGCTAGACTATGGGCTGAGGTATGGGTCTGGTCTGGGTACGATAATGGCAGCGATTGCAGCTCTCGGCTGATGTTTGCTTCTTTTGCTTGTTAAGCTTTGTGCCTACTTTGATTTTGCTGTGCTCCGTGTGTCTCCAGACATTTGTCGTTGGCTCTTAAGGTTTCTGCCTGCTGCCTAGTTTTTCGTTCGTCGTGGATTTCTGTTACCCCTCAAATGCACTTTCAATTGCAGACAGCTTGACGTGTATATATGTAGCCGGGCCAGAGCACTATATCTCTCATTTATCTATCTATATACGAACCTACCTATATTTCGTCTGTCGCTGGCGGCTGCCTCACTTGCTGCCTTTCTTCACCCGAGCACCGAGCACCAAGCCGGAATTGGAATTGGAACTGAAATCGGAATACGAGGCGCTGAGCTCTAAGCCCGTGCTGCCCACAGGCACTTTGGCTTGTGGGCCGTGGCTCCAACTCCAGATTCGGCTCCAGCTTCCCCAAAGTTTCAGCTGCACCTCGGCTTTTGTCCTGCCCCTAATGCATAGCTCAAATACTGTTCGGATTCGGACTTGGACTTGAAGTCGTCGTCAAGTAGCTGCCATGTACTCGTATAACGCTTCCTACTAAGGCCTTCCAGCGCATTGTAATAATTTGAAAACCTTTTGCAGCTCTCAGTAGCTGGATTTCGTGAATAGATTTGATCATTTAAAATAGTTAACAACGTCCAATGCCATATGCATCTTCTGTTAACAAAATGTATGTCTTTAATTTCGGTAGGCTTATGGTAGTTATATATTGCGCAAAGCGTTGCGTAGAGCATTTCTGCTTTATTTTCCACATGAACTACCCTAAGTTTTCCTCTCTCATTTTCATTCGAAATGCTTTTGCTGACTGTAATCATACTTTAGTGATGTATTTACTTTAATTAAATTACGTAAAGTGTTACGTAGTTTAAGCACGCACATTTTGAAGCCTCCACTGGGCGCCCTTCCTTCTCCGAAGTCCCCCATATTATTCCAGTTTGCCACACACTTAGACCACTCCACTTGTGCTTTCATTAGAAAGCTAAAATATTTTAACCTCCTTTTTGTCGTTTAGAAAAAGAAAACGAAAACGAAAACTAATAAATATAATACACATAAATTCAAATATTGTTTCTGCCAGGCAGTTCATAAATGGCCGAAAATTGCAAAGTCAGCTTTTACTGTTAGTCGTCTTAAATTGTCTTTACCCAGTTGCTCTTTAAAAAGCGAATTTCATTGACAACGAAATTTATCACCGACCAACGAGAAAATTTCACGAATAAGTTTTCAGTGGTGTTGATAGCTTTATTTGCATCGGCAGAAATAATTTAAGCCGCAGCAGCGAAAACTTAATCAAATACCTAACCCACGAACCTGGACGTTCTCACATAGAAAATGAAAACGAAAGCTAAAAGACAGATGGATCGTTGGATGTGAGCTGTTTTCACACTTGGCTTACACGACGACTGTGGCGTCGGAAAAATTAATATACCAAACAATTACACGGCCCGGCAAAACAATTTTAAGCCCAGTTAATGCCGTCGCACAGTGGCTGCAAGCTACGCAAATTCGCCGCGAAAATTGCCCACAATTGCAAGTGGCCGAGAAATGAAAGCGCTAACATTTACATACAAGCAAATGAAGCGCAGCAAAAGGAAAATTGCCTCACATACTAAGTGAAAAGGAAATGCAAAACCAATGAAAACCAAAACAAATGAAAATAATGACAGGGCGCGGTTCGTGAAATTGTCTAATTATTTATTTGGCATTTGCACCGAGAGTGCCGCAGCAGAGTAGTGGATTTTCGTTTCCACTCTATTTCTATTTTTACAAATATGTAATGCTGATTGAAAAATAATGATTGAGAATTGAGAATAATAATAAACAATGGTGTTGGACCCAAATGATTACGACCAGCTAATTGCCTTCAGCATTTCAATTTAAAAAACAGATATGTGTTTTTTTTTAGTAATTTTCTACCTACAAATTGTGAAATATATTTCGATTCATGTATTCATTTTAGGTACTTATACCACTGTGCGTTGGCTACAGTCTGCTGAAGCTCACAGTGTTTGAAAGTTAAGACTTTTGATTTTTTCCCCCGACTTTGTTTTTGCTTTTAGAAAGACCAAACAAATGGATAAACAAGAGTTCAAGAGGTTGCCAGCCCCGCCCCTTTGCGCACATGAGGCAAGAAAGAAAAGAAAGTTATTACAAAATTAACAGAGGCTGACAGCTGTCAAGGGCAGAGGGATGGGGCTAAAATGGAACTGTGTCCAGCTTGAGTGGGGTCCGATCGCCTCGGGCAGAAATTGTGACAAATTTGAAGAAGAAATAGCTCGTAGGAGCGGGACTTACCACCTCCATTGTTGGCACTGGAGCAGTGTTTTGAGCTGAGCCCCTGGCCCGTGTTGGATGCAGAGTTGGGCAGTCCGCAACCACTCATCACGCCGTACTTTATGGGCTTGAAGTGGAAGAACGAGGGCGAGTAGCCTGATCCGGCGCGGCTCAGGGAACTGAACTGCTCCTCGCGGTCCTCCACGTAGAGGCCCTCCTTGCCCATGGCCGCCAGTTGTCTGCCCTTGGGCATGAACATCACTAAGAAGACCGTGGCGGAAGTGGCTACCAGGCCGAAGGCCACGCAAGCGTCCTTATGCCGCTCGGCCACGGCCAGCCCGCATAGCATCCATCCCAGCCAGATGGGGATGGCTCCCCCGATGGCCAGCCCAATGTAAGTGGCCTCACGGTAGTTGTCCCGGATGCCGCGCGACTTAATGGCCAGTACGGCGATGAAGACGATCAGAAAGATAATGTAGATCAGCGAGAAGAGCAGCTCCGTGAACTGGGTCTTGCAGAGCGGTATTAGCACGGTGCTGACCGCCGCTATCCGGGTGTAGATCTCCGGAGTGCCGTCCAGCGTGGTGTAGGACGTGGGGTAAAACAGTGCCGAGTAGTTGGTCTGTGAGGCCACCGTGGTGCTAAGGAAGCCACTGCCCATCACAGGCACACTGGTGGTGTATACCTCCGGTGGTTGAGTGAGCAGCCACTGACCTCCGATCGCCACCTGGATGAGCAGCGCAAAGAGGAGTAGCAATCCCTGGTATGGAGCTGGCAGGTACACCCCTCCATTCAGACTAATCAGAAATACGCACTTGACCAGCAGGGCGGCAAAGACCAGGGCGTAGGCCACACCCACTCCGAAGCGGATGGCTCCGCAACTGATCAAGGAGGGCTGAGCGGTGATGATGGCCCCTAAGCTAGCGCAGGCGAAAAGTCCGAGAAGCAGCATCTGGCCCAGAAAAAGGTGTCTTCGCGACGGCGACGTCCGCCAGGCCTTGAAGAGCACAAAGATCTCAAAGGCTGCCATCATAAGCATGGTGAGGGTGGCCAGGACTAGCACCGGCACCACCCACGGCTCCTTGCGTAAGCCTGCGAAGGGCAAGTGGGTGGACACTATGCTGGGAGGCGTGCTGTTGGAGCTGCTTCCGGGAGTCACCCGTCCAGTGGTGCCGGCAGCTCGCGCCTTCGCCCCCGAACTCCGACGGGGCGTGGCTGGTGTGGTCGTGGATGTGGATGTGGTGCTGCTAGAACTACTGGCCGATAGTGTGGGTACCACAAAGAATTCCGTGGACATTTCGAGACGGGCAGCACTGGAGACATTGCCACCCGGAAAATTGAGATCCATTTGTTTGGCAGATCGCTGAGACTGAGGAGCTGCCGGAGTAGTGGTACTAGTGGTGGTACTTGTAGTAGTACTGGTGGTAGTGGTGGTGCTGGTGGTATTACGGCTACTCGGCTTGAGCACCTGGTAGGCGTTACGATCGGATTCCTGGCTGGTCACCAGGCGCACCCGTCGCCAAATGTTGTTGCCATTAACGCTGAGGCTGCGCGACGCCGGCGTGGTGGCGATCAGCTGCAGGATCAGCAGCAGGATCAGTAGCAGGTGGCGTCTAACGGCCATTGAAAGTGGTGACCTTCGATGCCCTGGATCTCTGATCAAGTAATCAAACGCGGCACATCTCTCGCGAACGCACACTAACCACGCACACGCGATCGCGATTGTCCAGGCTCGAAAATTCTTTAGTCTTCGCAGGCCCTCGATCTTCAATTCTGCGGTCTTATTCTTCTCGATTCTCGCGCTAAAACGTCCGCTTGCTCCGATCGACCAACTGCAACTGACTGGCGGCTCTGCAAGTTGGGCTTTGGACCGGCTTAGTCGTTTGAGACCAGTTTGACGGCAGCCAAGTCGAACTAACACTTGTTTGAGTTCGATGTGCGTTTGCTAGCCCGGCTAACACTTACAGGAACGCTAACATTATAGCGCTATAGCGTGGGAGGCAGTTGGGCTTTAGGGGGTTTTATATGATTTTTGGCAATGTAACATTCCCCGAGCATTTATGTTAGTATTTTTTGAATTCAGTCACTCGATCTGATGGGTTTTAAGGTTAAACACATAGGTTCACGAACTGCTGTTCGCAGCAGCTCGACTACTCGGTGATATTTATGGATTCAATCTCTAAATCTATAATACTCAATTTCATAATTGGTATAATTAAGAATGCTATTTGTCTTTAATTTGCGTACCAATCCGTTCGAGTAAAAACTTTGAATAAAGCAGAATCCCATATAATCCAGGAACCCATTTAGACATTTATGAAGTAATGAAGTTAATAAACAAATAATGTATCTTTCCAATTTGATTTCATATTATGGGATATTATCGTCGGTCTAGCAACTTTTCCCTCCGCAGTTGGTTGCAACCATCCGCAGACGCGATCCACAGACTTAGCCCAGGATCCACATTGAAACCGATTGCGGGATGGAGAACACTTTCATTCGTTCTGCATATGCGGAATTTCAGTTTATGCTGAAATGCTGCTGCTCGACTTGGCTGGTAGGAAAGTGCTATGGGCCACTATCTGTTAGCCAACCACTTTTGCGGTCTCCTCGCGCAGCCTCTCTCCTCGAAAAGACCCAACAAAAGGCCAAATAGCGAAATCCGCGCACAAAAGGCGATTGTAAATCAAAAGAGCGCTAATGATATATCGATATACAAAGTGTTGAGGCGGGAAAGGCAACGCCAATGGCATTCGAAACGGCAATAGCAATAGGAACTCGCTCTGATTCCTTAGGCATCATTGTGTTCGGCGCGCGCTTTCAGCAAACCACAGTTAGAATTCAGATCACCTGAATGAGTGGGCAAGAAAGGTGTTGGAAAATGTATTGCATAAAATCGGCATTCAAGTTGGTCTAAGCCGTAGTCATAGTCTTGAGGGACAGACCACAGGTACTGACCTAAATAAATATCTTAGAGCTATATCATAATAAATAATAATAATGGTTTAAGCACCTCGAAACTAGGTAATCTTTGAACTTATGTAAGATATATATAATACATATATGACAATCCGATTTCGACTAGCTCTAAACCAAATGGTCCTGTGAAAGGTTAAGGCCAACTTTCTGAAGAATCTTGAGGTAAAACCAAGTCTACGTTCTGGCCCAAGCGGACCTTATTGGCCACTAGACATTTATCTCCATATTTGGCGCGGCTCGCAATACGCAGCCATTAGTAGCAACAAATGTTATGTAGATCATGTCGACGGCGACCGAGCTCCACCCCCACCACCACCCCCTTAGGACCGGACTAACGTGCCACCGCCCGACTTGCCAGCTTACGGTATCGGTAGTGACGATCTGCGAGTTTGGAGGGTCAGAGTCCGGCGTCCGCGTTCTGTATTGACATGGAGGCGGGTAAATAACCTTTCGGCGCGGCCCGAATACAGAGTCGGAAAAAACAATTCGCGCAAATGAGCGCGTAGTCAAATTTGTGACTGGCCATAACCGACCATAACTCAACTCGGCTTCTTCTGCGATCATGATCTTGAGCGCTACGGAGGTATATGTATACTATATGCATACCTGTCGCTGTTCGCTGTGCCTGTTGGCTATGTAGATCTTATATTAAAGAGAGAGACGTTTAGGCGGACTTCGTAATACGAATCGAGCAGGGATGAAGATGATGAGGCAGCCGTATTTATGATCTTTTCAATTATAACTTGTCTCCGCTAAATGAAATTCCGTTCACGGTGTGCTTAATCCTGGTTTTAGCTTAGCCGGCGATAATGCGGTATGCCTCCGTCGTCCGATTTCCATTATCCGTTTAATTAAAGCTGTCACTTGGCTGTTAGCCTTGCCAAACGGCCAGCTTCCCTTGGCAACTGTACCATTGCTTTATGTAATCACGCGGTCTTAGAGCAATCTTAGCTAATTAAAAGGCATTCTAATATTACGTTTCGCCTTTCTCCCGACCGCAAGATCACGTTTCACGACATACCCGAGATCCGAGACACATTGCGTTAATAACCCCTGACTGAGCAAAAGATGAATGCAGCACTGTGGCTCGTGGGCAGGCCAAAAGTCAATTGGCCCACACCTTGACCAAAAAATTGGTCCTCCTCTCAGAATCACCAATATCTGTTATATTTATGTATCTCCAAGATTCATGTTGATTCATCAGCAGCAGTACTATTAATTCCTACATATGTTGGACTACTTAAAACAATACTAAACAAGAAAGAAAGCAAGCTTTGGCAAACTGAAATATATTGAATACAGAAAAAAATTGACGAACAAAAACAGAGAAATTACTTTTTCTTTTTATTATTTTCCATTAATTTCCTGAATGTTCCTATGACAGCTTTATGATATAATCGCCCGATTTTCGGAAAGTTTCATTTAAATAACTTTTAAGTTGAGAGGCTAGCTTGCGCATAAACGGACGAACGGATGGCTATATTCAGTCGGCTTTTTATACTGTTCAAGAATACATATATATATATATATGCAAAAGTCATCTGCACTGCATTGCAAACTGACTGAAATATCAATAAAAAGAGTAAAATTCAAGTGGACAACCTCTGGATTCCCTAGCATAAATTATCCCTTTCGCTCGGCCGATTTGTGCATCAAGTTTCTTCATGTTTAAAAATTATTCAAATTACTCGATGAGCCTAGAATATTTGCACGATTTTGCAGGAAAAGATAACCTGACTGTGACCTCGCCGCCTAGATGGGCTAATATTACTTTGGCCGAATAGACCGCCGGCGCCAAAGATTCCGAATCCATCCCGAAATTGATTGATTCCGGGTGATTTGAATGTCTGGCCCGAGACCTGGACAACCTCTACCCCGGACCTGTACCTGGACCTGGAACTTCAAAATCTTCTAGAGGATAAGGAAGTGCCGCCAGTTGGCTTGGCCAACAAAATGGGTCCGATAATCGGACCGGTCCTATGGTTGCGGCTCTTTTAGGCGCCATAATTTATATGCCATAAGACAAGACGGGGCCGTCTAGGTCAAGTGTCAATCGTCTTACGATTTGCAAATGTTTCCGCTCATAATTCTATGGTGCAATTAATTTTTGGACATTCCGATCATTGAATTTTTGGACCAAGCCAAGATGCCACCCGTAAATCTTGAGGGTTGCATATTTAATTTAAATTGAAACCAGTTGGGCCAGTGCATTGAACCTGCCACCATCGGAATGAGCGAGACTCGATAAAGAATATTCAGAGACAAAAGCCTTTTGGCGATCTTATTTATTTATCAATATGTAGTGCGGTTACCAGCCCTTCCCTCCATTTCGTTCGCCAACATTTTAGCCGGGTTCATTGTCGTCCCTAAAAGAACGAATTCTGATTTATAAGCGGGTCTTGGCCAAATGCCCGTCTTTCCCTTCATCCCCAACAAGAACCCCTCATTCGCGGCGGGGCTGCGCTTTAATCACGTGCGTGCAATGGGCACATGACGATGCGCCCCAATCCGAATCCCCCTGTGCGAGCCCTCAGTATGGCCCGATTCGCGATCCCTGGTCCCTCTTCCCTGGTCCCCGATCCCATCCCATCCTAACCCAGAAGCGATCTCGACCCCTCCGATGCTCTTGACGATGCTGGGATGCCGCCCTGGACTTTGCTGTTACTGGTGTTGCAAGTGCTGGCAGGCCAAACACCCAGTGAACATTGCTCAACAGAGGAGTTCGCTGTGAGTTGTAACACATAGTGGTGTGCAGGTGATTAGGTACTGGTATAATCTCATATTCACTATGAAATCTAAGGTTAGCATGATGATAAATGATTTATGAGCCACGTTTATATTTTTTGATCAGGATGGTCTCTGGCATTTAAGTACGTTAACCTCATAACAAAGCAAGGAGTTTTTCCTATCGTGCCAGTTTCGAAGGATTGTATATTAATTATTAATCATTTTGATTCCCGTTTTTTGGCCAATTAAGGCGAAAACGTATTGTTGGGTTTTTTAACTATACATATATATTGACTACGTCATTTGGGTGATAATTCGTTTTACTATAACAAACACAGAAATTTCTTTCTCTACCACGCTGACCTCCTCTGTGATTCCCACTTTTTGTTTAGTTCCATTATGCAGAATGCATATAAATGCAAGTGCAAGTATCGGAGCTAGTACGGGAGTGTTGTGTGCGAGCACGCATGCGTGAAGCGTCCGTTTTAATCGTTGCCTGGCCATCGAATATTTCTTTGGCCACGACGCTCCGACGGCGATGACGACGTGGAGAGTTTGCTCGTAAATCCGGCGTATAAAAGGCACATAGCTCGGCCCATTGGGGCTGGCTAGGACGGGGGATCAGGGTAGGGGGAGTCGATTGTGCTGTGGGGAGTGGTGGGGTCAGCCCTGATGGCGAACTTGGTCGAGCAAAGCATAAGGCCTTCAGATGGTGTCTAACTCGGCTCTAAGGTGCCAGACCGCAGTGGTCCGCCTGACCAAAGGCTGATTTACTATGATCCGCTTGAGTTTTATGTGCAGAAAGATAAAATTGTTAAGATATTGACACCTTGTTAGGCGTTTGAGAGACAGCCCGAGCCGGGATTGCCAAGGGACTGCAATAGGGAAAAGAACTCTGCTTGACCATAATCTCCACCGGGAACGCCCGCCGATCGCTCCTTCCCTGGACTTCCATTCGCATTCGCAGTTGCCCTTTTGCGTGGCTAATTGTGGTTAAAATTAAGTGCATTTCTCGTCGTCAAATGCATAAGCTTGGGCCAGATTATCAGGACGTCAGAGGTTCCTTTACCCTGTGTGTGGGTGTCAAAGGCGGGCTTTGTTAAATGTTGAATGTATGGAATAATACATATCTTTACGGCTTCATTAGCGAAAACCCTCCCGGAGCCCCCAGCTCCGACTCCACAAAAAACGACTCGACACGCTGTCTGCATTAGCGCCAAGAGGATCGGCATCGACATAGTCATCAAAGCGTCATCCTCTTCGTCTTCGTCGCCAAGACTGCGTTGTCTATCTATCTGTCACTACGGAGAGTCGGTCCTCATTCTCGAGTCCCTGAGTCCGCGGGACTTTGTATGCACACTTCAAAGGGGTTCAGCTCGGGTCGCTTCGCTTCGGGTCTGTGAACAGGAGCGTACCGAAGATTGGTTGAGTACAATGTATTGCAATGCTTCAAAATAAAGAAATTTGTATTCCAAGTTCATGAAATCTGTATGTTTTATCTATTTGCTGCTAGTATCTAACTTAAAGTGATTAGAAACAATGGTTTAAGAAACATAACTTAAGTACAATTAATCATTTCTTTCATTGCCATTTCAGTAGAACGAATTTAAAAACTTTTTTATTTGATTAAATTGCAAAGTTAGATTGCATTCTTCTATTTAATTTAGTTCATTTTGCGTTGAGCACTTTTATAAGTGTACCCCCAATTCGGTCACATTTTCGGCTGAAAGCGTTCTTCGGGCTGGTTCTTAGCTTCTCAGATTGATTGAGCCTTTTATTAAAGCGCACGTACAGCGTATTAAATAAATTGTTAGTTACGTTCCGGAACGGAACGGAACCGAAGGGATGAGCCCGTCCCAGACTCCAAGCCCAAGCCCAAGCCCCAACCCAAACCCAAAGCGAAGCCCTTCTCCACCGTCAGATTCTGTGGCAAGAGTGCTGTGTTGCGGTTCGGTATGGTGATGGTGTCATATGGCACAACGCCCCCGAAGGTGTTGTGCGGAAAAATCTGAGGAACATGGCGGGAATGGACACAACGAAAGGAATTCCTTTTCCATAACGTCGCTTTGTGCGCGGCGAGTCGCGTTCGTGGGTCCGGGTCTGTCCAGGTAGATGTCTATGCATTTTGCTTTATGGTCCAGCCACGTATCAATTATGTGCCAAAGTGCTAATGGCTGTTGACGGCTTCCAGCGTCCATTGTGGGTGTTGCTCCAAAGGAAAATTCCTCGGACGACGTCCATATGACGCAAAGGGTTTCCATCTGCCGCGGCTAAATTAGTTTTCCAGTCCTCTACACTGCGATGCAAGCGATTTCCGTTGGGCAAAAAGTGAAAACCAGTTTTAATTACTTAGCCGCTTGGGCGGTGAATATCGCGTGTCGATCTCCAAGCGGGGCAATTCAATTATGACACAAATCCATCGCATGCCGAGCCAAATCCAATTCGACATTAGATATCCAAAAACCTGCAAAACCCAGTTAGCGCAGTCGTGGCCAACTTTTCAAAGGTGTGTACTTTCTAATAGATTAATGCATATACTGAATACTGCATATTTGTAAATATACAATTATTTTTTACAAAACCGAAGTATTACCCTCTGCAAGCTAGTACCAAAGGGAATTTAGCTAAGGTTTTGTGGTTTGTGAATTCTTTAATAGGACATTAGCCCATTACTTGAGGACCATAAAAATCTGCCTAATTGCTTAGATTTTGTTGGCTTATATTAATTGTATTAAAAAATATCACATTGAATAATTTCATTGACAAATATAAAATATTCTATTTTAAAGCTTCCAGAACGTTACGTATTCCGTAAATGTTAAAAAATTTCCCGTTCAGGCTACCACCATTTCTAGAGTTTCCTTAGAAAATAGATACATAAGTTCTGGCCAGTATCGATACAAACAATTGGACAACAACGCCTTGGCTACCGAATCTGATCATAACCATCAACAATCAGGAAACGGCACACAGCCAATCACCCAAACTTGCTGTTGTCCTCATCGCTGATTCGGGTCTTTGGGGTCGGGTTCGTAATGCCCATCTGCATCCAATTAGACGGAGGCCCAGACGAAGGCTTTCTTCTAAGCCATTCCTTGTTGCTCTGGGCCCTCGCTGAGCCCAATTCCGATGGCCTTTTTCGGGGCCAATTGGCTAGTAACTTATACGCTTGTCGTTTACAGCGCATGATTAATGACCAACAAGGGCCTTAGAGCAAAGTTGTTAAGAATCCAATGGTGGAATAAGGATACCAACGGAGCTTGACTCCCAGCATATTTTAGCCCAAGACTTTAGTTCCAGTCTAGTCTTGGCCCCCAGAATCCCAAACAAAGTCCGCGAAATGTAAGCCAATAGTAATAAGAGCTACGGCAAGTCCTACTTCTGTGGGCAAATAGAAACATGTTAGTATTGGCTTTTAGTGTATATATTAGTATTTTAAAAGTATTCAACTGCCATAACTTTCTCAATAAATTTATTTGCAAGCAATTTGCAGAAACTGGTAAAAAAGAACACATTAGAAACGTAAATAAAAGCGAAGTCTAGACTCCAACTTCAAATGATTCCACACACCGAATTTCGAGAGGAAATAATTTTTACGTCAGATTGATATCTATCCATGCCCGCTAGCCCAGATACTTAATTACCAGATCGTAGAGGACAAAAACAAGTAAAACGCTGCAGTACAAGTGAGTTTCACACCTGAATGTAATCGAATTTTTATCATTTTACCTCCGCATTGCATTGTTGCCAGGCAGCCTGTAGTTTTGAGTTGGAGTAGGAGCTCAGCTGGCTGCGAGCAGCCAGCAAATTGAAATTTATTGCCACTGAGCCACTGGAAATCCCGTCTGGGGTCTTTGGTCTCTGCTCCGTGCTCCCTGTTCCCTGGACTCTAGCCTCCTCCATCGAATTTGCGAGATTTGGGGCCAGGCCAGGGCAGGGCAACGCAAAGAATGGTGCTGCTGCTTTTCTGTTTATTTTTGGTCAAGCCAACTGGTCGCGTATGTGGGTCGCATTTACTACTACCGGTCCTTCCACTGGGCCGAGACTTATTGTTAGATAAGAAGTGTGACGTTAGCCCATTAGAGACGGCCGAGGATGTTGATGGAGCGTTGGAAATAGGAAACCTCGAGTTCGCGGCTGGGAATCTGGGATCGAGGATCGGGAATCGAAAATCGAGGATCGCACATCGCCTTTGATTGCCAGTCAGTTTCGGATTCGGCTCACCAGTCTCGAACTTAGTCACTTGCTATCAAGTAGCCACTGCGAAATATACCACGCCGATTACCAAACCAACGCCCGCACGACTTCCACTCGTACTTGACTTGCTCTTGGGCTTAAACTTGGACTTGGATTGGACTTGTGCTTGGACTTCGACTAGGTCTTTGACTAGGAGCCTTGTGGACTTGCCTACCGCCATCGGAGATTTATGGCTTAGATAAGCGCGAAAAGTTACAGATGCCTATGCAGCGGCAACCACTGCAAGGCGCGTCCCGGGTTTAGTTCGCGTTTCTCATTCGTGGGTGGCTTACTGAGTTTTGCCAGGAATAATATCTCTATTAAAAATATATAAGGGAACATTGTCTGAATTGGCCGAAGATCTTTTGAAAGTTTATTTCGGTTAATGAATAGTCAAATTGGGCGACTGAAGTTTTGTGCCTAAAGAGTTTGTCCCAAGGCTAGCTTTTTCTGGCACATTTTAATCTAGAATTTTAACATGACACTGAACGATCCCTTAAGTTCAAGTTATGATCAAGGTAACGAGTCAACGTCAATAAAACAGTGGAGAACTAAACAATCGGGGCAAAACCAAACTATTGACGCTTTATATATGTATGGTCAAATGTTTTCTACTTAAAGCAATTGGAATTATTTGTGCTCCTCACTTTGGCAATTTGGCGATCTTGATTGACCAGCACACAAAGCAAATGTCATAAATTTGGCATCACTTGAAAATACTAAAAATTAAATTCAAATTTGTTTTGCTAGTAAAGACTATACTCTACGATTGCTGAGTTTCGAAAAGTGAGGACGCATCTGTAATGGTTTTTGGGCCAATATTTGTAAGCGAAAAAATAATGAAAAGCCTATTAGCACCATGCTAAATCATAAAAAAAGTTATGTAAATTAGTTGTAATAAGTCACGTCATAATTACATATAGATCTCCCCTCGCTGGCAGCGCCTGCAGCACGTTGTTGTCGTCGTCTCGTTAGCGTGGCGCGATTGCTGGCTGCGATTGGAAATTGGCAACAGCCAATGACCAAGAGCAGAAGCAGCCGGATAGGCAGCAACTATATTCGAGTCAACTTCTCTTTTGGTCTAGTCCTAAGGGCCGATTGATAAGGATCATAGTCAGGCCGGGGCTCTCCGTCTCCATCTCCCATAGAAAATGCCCATCCTTCCGCTGGGAGTCCGGCTAAATTAATGAATGCCGCTTTTAATTCCTATCAGCTTTATCGCAGCGGCCGCATCTTAAATGAGGTCAATTATCAACCAAAAGTGCAAGTTGTTCGCCAGCTCCCAGGTACTGGTACCCCCTTTCGGCGGTCTTCCTTCGAGATGACTTATCTATCTGCCTCATAAAATTGAGTTTCACTTTCAATTGCCGCAGCCCGGCGAGAGTAATAGAAACTGCACATTAAACGAAACACGTGCCACGCTTCATGGGACCAACAACAACAACAGCAACTGCAGCAAGTGCAACTGCAGATGCAACAACCTCCTCCTCGCAGTTCCTTCAGCTGCACTCTGCAATAAATCACAAAAAGCCCGCTCAGTTCGTAATTAGCGCAGGGAAAAAGCGCAGCAACAACATCATCAAATATCACACAATGCACATTGCTCGAGGAAAAGGCAAAGAAAGCATGACGAGGCAATGAGACTACACTGAGCAATAAGTTATACTAATTTAAAGGGCGATAAGTATTTAGACGTAATACCAGATTTCATTTTTTCTATTTGTTTATATCGCATAGCTGCTGTGACTTTGCGGAAGTAAAATTATAAAAATTCGATTTCATTCAGGTGTGAAACTCACTGGTACTGCATTATTATTAACTTGTTACAAAAAAATATAAACATTTTTCAAAATTGTGGGTGTAACAACTTTATCTCCTTGTTATAGCCCTTATAATTCAGAATACTTTTCAACGAATACTTTACGAGTAACAGGTATTAAATTTAATAATTGGAAAAAGAATTAAGCTCTCATTTGAGTTGAGGAAACTTTTCTCCATATCCCAAAACTATTAATATAACCCCAACTTTGGTGTTCATTAAGCTAATAAAGATTTAAAATGTAAATGTAAATATAAAGACTAAAATATACTTTCATTTCAATAGGTATATATTTTGAATACTGTGGGAATCAACAAAGGACTTTATTCTCTCAGTGTTTAATGGCCAAGTGGTAGTCTTTATTTTCGCGAGCTTGCACTTGCCGCAGAGTAGACTGCAATTTGTGCGAGCAATGGAGCAGCAACTCGGCCAGTTTTATTAAAAATATTTTGGGTTGAATAACAATAGTAATAATGTAAAGTGCAACGCAGAGAGCCGAGCTGAAATACAAAACCGTAAAGAAAAAGTGAAATTTCCCAGCAGCCTCAAAGAAAGGCTTGGTAGCAGCAGCAATCATCTTTGGAAATTTTAGCTTTTGTCTAAATTGCAAATGAGCCTAAGGCCGGAGGCGAAACCTAGGTAAAAGTCTTCCAGGCGGTAAATACTTCCTCTCGAGTCGATCTCTTTGGATGCCAATCTGAATCTAAGAAAATTTCTGTAGATAACCGAATAACCGTAGGTAATCGAATATCATTTGAAATTCTTTTCCAAAGACTAAGAGAAATCAGAAGTCAGACCACCATGATCATAACTTAGACGGCATTCCTAAAGCCACCGTAATGTAAACCAGTTCAGTTGTATGATCCTCTTCCTTTACGTTCTAAGGGCTTTTAACAGCGGTCAGCTCCCCCCACCTGGAACATCTCATTTGTGGAAATTATTTATCTGGTCCTGGTTCTCAGACCCTCTCAAATCTTGGGTCACCCCTTGCATGGTAAGGCCATTGACAACTTGCGCAAATGTTGACCTTTAATTACGACAGCCAACGGCAGCCACAACATGTTCTGGCCGGCCACTGTTTGCATAACTACGCACATAACAACGACCCAGGCTGCGAAAGGCCTTTCTTATATATCCGCACACATTTGTCTGGAAAAAGAAGGCAGCATCCACAAAACGACTACGACGACAAATGCAATGCAATTTGTCCAGCTGCAGTGGAGACATGTCTCCGTTTCGGAGACCGGCGGGGGAAGTTGGAGTCAGCGGAAACACACGCATGGCCAGATTAAGATGAGCAGACCTCGGGATCACAGTCACAGGCATTGTCCACAGTCACTGGCATTGGTCACTTTACGCTTAAACAGAACTGTGAGTTTATTTAAGTAAGTATTAATTATTTAAGTAAATATCATAAAGCCGAATATACATATAAACAATAGTGGGCAACACTTTTTATTATTTACATCAGATTAACATAAATTAATTTAATTAAAAACAGCAATGCGGTTAAGGGCATTTGGTTAACTAGGAACTAATACATCTTGCAATAATTTTGGTGTTGGTGAAAGTGGTACTATAGTTTTAGCCAAATGTTTGTAATCTTGTAGGGGAGGATTATTCATGTGATTTTCGCTGCGATTCACTGATTCATTTTCGAACGGGCAACCATCACTGCCGAGCACTGGCATATGTAGCATCGGACTCCTGGCTCTTGCTGCGGGCTGGGTGACAAGTGCTTTGTGTCAGCACCCCGGTTAGCATGTGGAGCTCTAGCGCCTCGCTCCCCGGCCGATGACAATTTTCTCGGGGCAGGAGATTGGGGATCGGGGCGATCGGCTTACACATTAATTATCACTTTTGTTGCTGGTAACTGCGAGTTCTTTTGCCTCCTATTTCTGCGAAGGATCAGTAGAAAATCCCAGCGCCGACATAAGATGGCAACAGCACTTAGTTCGTTCCCTGAGTCTTTTGTTTCTGTTTCATTTCCCATTTTTTTTATGCAGCTGTACCCTCTGCTGTTTACCCAAGTGATAAATGAGCTGATGAAAGCCCAGCAGGGAGTGGGGAGCACTGATTTATGGTTGCCGGGACTGCTGAATAATCAATAATAATCGATAGCAACACCCACTTGGAGTGGGAGATAAACGAACTGGGCCCCGACACTCGTCGAGAGCTGCCACGTATGAAAATTAAATTATAAAATGCCATGCAAGTTGGGCGGTGGCCAGGAGTATCCTTCTACTCTCAACCCTCCAGTGCCCACACTGCTAAAAAATTGCAAAGTTCCAGACGCAAGTACAGCCAACAAACGAGGGTGGACGTGCGATTTTCCCGGCATTGAATGCAATACAACGGAAGACGCCAAAGAGGGCGGCGACCCTGCTCCCCAACCGCTTCCTGCGGCATCCTCCTCTGCTGCTGCCACGCCCCACCTGTGTTGCACTGGCGTCCAGGATGAACACCCCGCCCCGCCGTCACCTCCCGGATTGCCCCTTCTCCACATGCTTGACCAAAGCAAATAGCCAGCGGGCAAATTTTGTCTTTGCGCGCAAGTGCAGCACGTATCAATTATAGAGGGCTACATGCTAACAACAATAACTACACCAATCTCAGCAGCCACTACAACATATTCGCCATGGACAACGACACTAAAGATTTAGAGGCGGGTAAAGTTTGAGGGAACCCTTGGGGGTTAGGGGGCTAGGGGTGTCCTAGAAATCTCTTTTAATAAAATATAAAACAAGAAAGAACGCTATAGTCGGGTTCCTCGACTATCAGATACCCGTTACTCATGGAAAATTTTAATCGCTTTTTGGCACATCAATAGAAAACAAATAGTAAAATTAAAACAAATCAAATAAATTTACTTTTTTAACGTGTGGGCGTTGCAGTTTTTAGTGGCTTGACAGTATCAAGAAACTGCGTCTATGTCTCTAAAATCTGCATGTCTAATCTTAACATACTAGCTTTTATAGCTCCTGAGATCTCGACGTTTATACAGACGAACAGACGGACGGACATAGCCAGATTAACTCTGTTATTGACTGTGCTCCTGATCAAGAATATATATAATTTATAGGGCCGAAAAATAGTTATCTAAGCAAATTTATGTTAAGTCCTAGTACATTAGATACATACAAACTTGGAGTTTGCAAAGTTGACAGTTGTCTTTTTTTTTTTAATTTGTCCAGTTTCATATCTTTGCGTTTCATTAAATATATCAATACACCAATCAAAATAAATTTAACTAGTTGGTAATGTTGAAAAAATTTAAATGAATATCGTTCTACGGTATTTTTAAGAAAATTTCGCAAAATAGTTTATAATACAGCCTGGCCCACGCAAGAAAAAACCACAAATTTAATCTCATGTGCGACATAGACATTTGACTGCTTCTTCCAATTACCTTGGCTATTCTGAAAAATAGAGAAGGCGCCAATACAGCATCCAGTGCTATTTCAACTCCAATTTCTGGCACAGAGACAAAAATTCGGACCGACTCCAAGTGCCCCTGGAGACACTCAAACCCAGATCCACACCAAGCCAGGCCAGAGAACTAAACCTAATGGGAAAGCAACACAACAACAAAAAATAAAACAGGCCATGCCTTCGTTGCCGTTGCTTTAGCCAGGTTTTGCCGCAGTCCTGCATAAAACATGATTAATTCCTGACCGGGTAATTTATGTAGGCACATAATTCACAGCGGGACACATTTTTCTAGAGAGTTCAGGCCGCGGTCGCCACTTAAATGCACCACTAAAAATAGAACTAGCACACACTCAGCGAGTTCGAGTGTTGATCATATGGTTACTATATGCTAAAAATAAAAGGCCATGGCCAGTCAAACCGCGCTGGGCCAAAACAAAACTCAAACCCAGGCCAAAAACAAGTCTCGCGCCGACAGCAACGTTGCGACGTTTGATTTAAATTGAAGCCAAAGCCGGCGAAAAAGCCTGGTCCGAAGTCAATATCAGAGCCATACGTATGGTCTCTTACCGCGGAGCTGACAATATCATTAAATATTTATGATGCCACGGCTGAGCAAGGCCAGACACTAATCCCTAATTAAATCTGCACAATTCGCTTGCGTACTTAGCTGGAAAAACTGTATAGTTCGTTGCCTAAGTCTTTTGTTATTTCCGAAAATTCGTTCTCTTAATTTATATAGACTTCATCTCTTTAAATTTCCTAGAAATAAGCTTTTTGCTCGATTTCGCATGAAGTAGGAAGCCCTAAGTGAGTCGTAAGTTGTGGGCTACCCTATTGGGGCTACCGGTATTTGCAGCTTGACATGATTACGATGCAACCCACTGCAATACTATTTGTTATCTTTATGCGCTGCCTGCTGTCACTCGAGGCGGACTTCCTTCGCGATATCGATGCAGAATCATGAATAGAGCCTATACATGCGCCAGTGACAAACGATGATGCTTCCGCGCTCATCTTTCCATCGGATCTTTCCCATTCCCCCGCGAAGTGCCAGCCAGAATTGCATAAATTCTGGGCAAGCAGGCTAGGAGGTGCTGGTGGTGAAGGAGCAGGAGGTTCTGTTGCTGCGACCCGCTGGCTTTCATTTCTAATTTCTGCATTTGGTCGATGGCTACCGATCGGCTTGGAGTTGCGATCCCTGGCTGGCGATGTTTTAGTGCATTTTATTGCTTTATTTGAGAGTTTGGCATTGCAACGCTTGTCAATTTTACAACTTTATAGAGGAGAGCTTCTATCCTTTGCATATATATGCATGATTCTCGTCCGATAGCCAGGCCAATCCCCACACCACAAACCCAAAACCAATTCCGTTGCCGATTCTCGATCCCATTCCCGGGTCCATTGGCCATGTCTCTTAATATTTTTGACATATTGGCGGGGCCTTGGCCATAAGTCTGGCCCCGACGAGAGAAGCCTCTTATTGTTGTTTGCTCCTTCCACAGATATTTTCACAAAAAGGAAATGGCAACAACAAAAATAGCAACAACAACAGGAACAATCTCAAAGAAACCCAGCGGACTTGAGTCTGCGTTTAGTGTCTGCGTTGCCTTCTCGCATTTGAATTGCAAATCCTATTATGACTTGTGAAATTATAATTTTTCTAGTTGCCTGGCTGAGGTCCCATGCCCATTCCCGCCCCTGCTCCCAGTCCCGTCCCTCTGCCCCACCTTCGAGGATTGGTAGGTTCAAGTACAGGGCCCCATGTCCATGTCCAGTCATAACCGCAGAAGGTTCAATAGCATGAATTATGCATATGCAGACGGTTTCCTTCTTTTGGTTTTGTTTCGTTTTGGGAAAATCACAAGCAAACGCATCCACATGAACTTAGTTATGATAACGTTGCACATTTCTGACTCCTCCGTCTTCCAAACAAAAAAAGAGACGCTGCTGCTGAATACAGCTCTTCATTTTGGTTTTGGCTAGTAAAAATGAACAGCATCCGCAGAGGGCACTTAAAAAAAATGTAATCAAATTTTAATATTTATCAGTCTGATTAACGAAACTGATATGATAAATGAAGCATTTTTCCAACCAGTTTTTTGAAACTTTGCAATCTAATTAAGCGATTTATCTGAAATACCGAACAACCTTGCATAGATCCTTAACATTATTAAAAATTATTGAAAAAAAAAGTTTTTCAGACTTATTTCTCGAAGTGTCGATCGTATGCTTTATGCGTAGCAGCTGCCGCATACGACTCTGACAACGCCCCCTCTTTTGGGTTGCTACCGCAAAACTCGGACTGCAGCTCTTTTGGCCTTAACTGGGCCCAAAACTTGGTCTGCAGATCCAACTGGATCTGTTTGCTGGTGCTGATGCTGATTCTGGGCTGTTGGACTGCAGCAGGCCTTGCTGACAGAACAAAGAAGTCGTCCATTTGTAATTGTTGTTTCTTATGCTGTTTTGCAGTTTTTTTTTGCAATAAGGGCAGCGCAGACATGGCCAAGGATTACCACTGCAACGCACTTCCCCATGCCGTACCCATACACCCATACTCAAACGCATGCACACAGTCATTCTAAGCCCCAACCCCAGCTCAATCCCGCATCCAAGCCCAGAGCTTTGGCTATACAAACCATCTGTAGACTCGTACTTTTGCTGAGGCAATCCGACTGCGCAGGCCTGCATAGTTTTATGACTTTTGACTTGCCTCCTAAATCGCCCTGGCTAGCCGAAGTTGAATGACCTCAAAGACGACTCCCCTTCATCTTCAAAAGCTTTATATGTATGTATATATAGCGTGTTGAAAACAACATTTCAATGAAATCATCTTCACAAATTTGTGAATGTCACAATTAATTTAAATTAGTTTTTCGATATTTACAGAACTTATAATTTCTTGAAAGCTCAGCTTTGGAGCCGAATGCACAATATGTCGGCCCTAGTTAAATTCAAATGCTCTGGGAAGTTGGTTTCGCTTGGGCATTCCCAGGCAATTATGGATTTCTCCTATTTTAGCCTTGCCGATGACGTGGGCTACTGCAATTTAGCTAGCCAGTTTCCCGCCTCCGTCTCAAATTTGATGTCAGTGAAGAACTGCATTTGAACTTCTCTTAGGCTAAGATCCCTATTAAAGAGTTTGTCTCCAAGTGGTACGACATTACCCCAATGCCAGGGTAAATTCGCTAATAAGCCGCAGACAACAAAAGAATTATGCATTACATAATGACAAACAACCTAACGCAAATGATATCGACCAAGCATGGGCTAAAGTCGAATCAATTTGCTTCAGTCCAGGTCTCGAAAGCTAAACGAAAATGGGACCAGCTCCTTGGAGGCTCTCAAGGCAGGCTGCTCCTCCGTGTTCTCATCATTAACATTGTCCCGGTCAAATACAGGTATGCAGATCAGGCTGAGCCACCAACGAGCCCTGGCCAACAGGCGAAACATGCGTACTTACATACGTCTGTGACTATTTGTTTCACGAATTTGCGGCGCATTTTACTTGGAAAATAAACAAGTGGAGTTAAGTTACGTTTGTAGAGTTTCATATACTCTTCTTATCCGTTGGAATGTTGTAAAGAATATAAATTAATTTACTTGGGAGGGGTACAGTTTCAACCTCTCACTACCAAGTTAAAAATTTGTATATTTTTTTTCCGACATATTAAATGTAACTTGTAAGTTATAAACGACAAACAACACCAGCAATAATATTTTCATCTTGTATCTAACTGAACAAGTTTTCACATATAGCCGATAGATCGAGTGTGACTGCTCTCTAACCAGCAGAGGCATTCTGTCCGTCGGCCCAAACATGGCAAAAGGCATGTCCATCCTTCCTATCGCAACAAGAGCAATTTGTTCTAATGCGCCATGGCAGCGGCAGCTGCTGAAAATGGCGAGACTAAATCTGTGGAAGAAGCTGGAGTGCCTGACTTGCAGTTGCAACGGCCGTGGAGAAGCAGGAGGACATGGAAGTGGCAGTGGGCGGTGGGAGCTGGAGTAACCGAGTTAGCTGAGATTGCAAAAAGGGCAACCAGTGAACACGCAACGGCCAGAACAAATGTAGACATTAAGCTGCTCCCCGGTACTAGCAATTGAGATCGTGGCGGGAGCGGGAACAGAATGGGATGAAAGACTGGCGGAGATTACATCAGCAGCTTCAGGTGATAGACACGCAATGGTTTGTCCGGAGGCAAATCCCAGGCTGGAACTGGCTATCATAAAATCGTAACTATATTTGACACATAAAATTGTACATACATCTAAGCTAATGGCACCCCACCAGTCAATTCCTTTGGGTTGACACTAACGGTCGCGTCAATAAATTTGCCGTGCAAATTCATTAATTGCTTTGGGTGGGTGAAAGTTGGTGGAGCGGAGGAAGTGGCGCGGGCAGGTACCACAAGGCCTGCAGATGCCACCGCTGCTCAGAGCTCAGTTCGCATCCAGTGCGGTATTTGCCATAAAAAATATTGGCCACCTTAATGTAAGTGGCTTATAAATTTGTGCACAAGCCCAAGCCATTTTTGGGCATCGGGCAGGGACCCATGGGGCACTTGTACCTAACTGTTTATGTGGTTAGATGCCATCCTGGTTGGGTGTGCCTGGGTGTTTCTGTGTGGCTCGATGCTTTTTTAGGCTGCATTCAAATATGGAATGCAGCTTCCAGCAGGACATGGCTTAAAATCCCATAGATAGGCTAATCTAAGGTCAAAACCACGGCTGCCAGATGAATAAAATTGATTGATTTAAGTGTATTCATATCCTTATTACTATTGCTATTAGATGCGACGAAAATAAATTGTTAAAACAAACTTAAAACGCTTATTAATGGGCCAAAAATATAGGTACTAGGAACAGAAAGTAATAGTCGAGGTCTTCGACTATCAGATATCCCTTACTCAGATAGTAGGAGAATGCAGTGATGCATATGCAAGTTCAAAAGTTGATTGAAACAACATGTCCGGCCTAAAAAGCTTTGTTATTTGTAAACGGTGGAGTCAACGCCGCCAAAATTTTGCAATATGCATATAGAAATTAGCAATTGACATAACATTTTAAAAATTTTAAATATTAAATTATTAGTAAAACTTGCCTTTTCAACTGTAAAAGAAAAAAATATAACTAAGGAACTTCTAAAATAAGAAAACTTAATACAAGTTGCAAATAGTTTTATGTTTTCAGTTTTTGAAAGATCGAAAAACTAATTTCCAGTATTTGGTATTGGTATTGTAATCACAAACAATATTTATTATTCATTTCATTACTTTACTTGCGTATTTTGATTTGCATTTCAGTTGTATACTTCAGATTTTGCACTTTTTACACACTACGCATTCGAGTTATTCAAATAAAACAAAGGTTGGAAAAGACAAATGGCAACTAAATGCATTAAGCTTATTCGTTTTATAAGCATGGCCACAAAGAGTTGTATTGTACTTGTGCTGTTATAGATTCACTTCGGGACAATCTGTTTCTCTGGCAAGACTAAGAATACAACATTTTTGAGGTTTCAATCGTGTTAAACTTATTATTATATAAATTATTGCATCGAAATTTGTTCTTAAACTAATTTTCTTTGTATAGGAAAATAATTATGACTGATAAATGACAAATTTTTCAAATTATACTTTTTGGTAGCAGCAAAATTGGGGTTAAGGATAGTAATTCATAAAAATGATCTCTACTACAAAGTATACATCTTTGGGATAAATTATTTGGTTGGGTTTCGTAAACAACTTTGGGTTACCAAACACTAATCTAAATGGCAAGAACTATTTCTACAAATCCTTCTTCTATGGCACACTCTCATTTGGCGTTGGCTAGCAACTCCTGGATTCTACTTCTGCTTCATATACATGGCGGCAATTTTCTCAAGAATTGTGTCGATAGATAACAATTCGTCGCTGAATTTCTGCATTGTGGGGGCTGGCACAATCCACTTAAGAAATTCCTCCACATTTAGCCGGAGTCTGGCCAATGGTGTCATCGTGGCGTCGTCATGGGATTGTCGCTGAGCCAGCTTTAACGATGCAATGATAACGTTATCGATCAGACGCTTCTCGTAACCCAATTGGCGCAGTTTCTGAGCGGAGCTAATTTTTTTCAGTACCACTGCCATGTTGAATCTTAAGACAGAGAGGATTTGCGCATCTTCAGACTGACTGCCACTAGATTGGTCTCCGCCAACTGGACACTTATCGCATTGCTCAACATGCGACTGAAGTTCCACCTTGATCTTAAAGAACTCGTTGCAGCCTTCGCACATGTAGGGCTTTTGCTGTTTGTGTATCTTCTTCATGTGGTTCTTAAGGTGTGCCAGCTGAGAGAAGGCTACTTCGTCCTCGCACAGCTGGCAGCGAAAGGGTTTTTCTCCCGTGTGCTTTCGAATGTGCAGTTTTAAAACGCTTGAATGGGCAAAGGTCTGGTGGCAGATCTGATGGGAGTTGAAATATAAGTTAGGGCTACATGCTAGCTAAGACCCTTTCAACTTACCCTACATTGGTATGGGCGCTCTCCTGTATGCATCCGCATGTGGACATTGTACTGGCTCTTCTGAGTGAAATATGTGTTGCACACCTCGCACACGTGTGTTTTAACAGCGGCGTGCCTTTGCATGTGAGTAGCCAGATCCTCGTCCGGCTCGATCATCTTGTGGCATATCTCGCACTCAAATTGCGTCAGCTTGTGGTGCTCCTGGTTTATGTGGGCTCGCAAGGCCAGCTCATTAGCGAATTGGCTTTCACAGATGCTGCACCGGTGTTCCATGCCCTGTTCGTGTCGCTCCATGTGCACCCGCAAATTGGCGTTGGTTGAAAAGCTGGCCGAACACTTTGTGCAATTGAACTGCTGGATACTCGTCTTGTGGTGAGAAACCATGTGCTGTTGAAGCTGCAATATAGATAATAATATATATTAGTAACACCTACGGTTACTAAAACTAATAAAACAAAAGCCAAAATTTTATAAACATATAAGTTTAAGCTTATCATAAATAAAGAAATACTTTTTTGGGGTATAAGAAAAGTATATAATTAATCGTTAAATCGGAATTTAAAATTGAAAGGCGTATTACTCACCTGACCTCCTCGTGCGAATTTTTTGTCACAGAGGGCGCAAGGATAGGGCTTCTCCCCAGAGTGGAGGCGCATGTGGAGTCGCAGGCGTTCCTTTAGTGCGAATGATTTTGGGCACTGGGAACAGACGAACTGCTTCCGATGCTCGTGGGCGGTGGTAATATGGTTCTTCAGATTGACCGCCTGGCGGTAGCTTTTGCCACAATCCTTGCACTTGTGCGGTCGTTCGTCCGAGTGGATAAGCATATGGCGCTGCAGATCCGTCTTGCCGCCGAACTCCTTTGAGCATTGGCTGCAGACATGGTGCTTGCGTTTCACCGGTTCGACCTTTCGGGCAGACTTTTTCAGCTGCGGCTGCACGTAGTCGTTATCCCTTGAGTCCTGCTCTCCGCCGTCGTCCTCTTCCTCCTCCACACATGCGTCCCGCAGACTTGCTAAGCTGCTCTTCCTCCTCTTGATCGAAAGTGTGTGGCCTGGTGAGGATTCCCTCGCCGCCGGCGGCGAGGACAACGATATGCCGCTGTCTGTGAGCAGAGAGACCGCATCCTCCTTGGACACACTGCGACGGCTACGTACCATTTGTTTGCTTTTATTATTTCGATTCGTAACTAAATGTGTGGGGACCGCTTCCTGGGAAACACCGGCACCACCTGTTTGGCT
Source organism: Drosophila teissieri (assembly GCF_016746235.2). Lineage (NCBI taxonomy): Eukaryota > Metazoa > Arthropoda > Insecta > Diptera > Drosophilidae > Drosophila > Drosophila teissieri. The sequence continues at coordinate 21,878,837 of NC_053031.1, forward strand.
TTACTTCTAATGTTAATTTTCTACGTATGTAATTAGGGATTCGTATTTTTCGGTTCAATTTGCTACTTCTAGGATAGTTCCCATACACCATTGGTTTGGATTAGTTTAGATGAGCTGCAAAAAAGTTAAGAACCGTTTTAATTCTCCATTCACCGTGCGCCACGTTCCGAAGCAGAGGGAGAATCAAAAACACAGACAAAAATAGTAACCGTATGTGAGGCCGAAACAGAAACAAGAAGAGAAACAGCAACGGAACAGAACCTCCAGCTGTGTCAACAGTGATAAGACCTATGCACAGGAAAAATATTACCAAAATTGAGAGATTTGCATATTTAGGTGCTTGGAAGTGCACTTTTTTATATGATTACTGCAATAGTTCTTACTATTTTGGCAGTGTTGTCAGAAGCTGTTCGGAGTTATACCCAATGCTTAATGAATTATTAGCAATACATTAACTATCCAATTTGAAAATAGCCGTGTATGTTCTGAACAATAAAAATATTCGTTTCTTTTTAAAAATGTAGTTATCAATGGCATGTTGTGCACAGTTTTTCGCGGTGTAGAGAGATAGGAGCTCCATAGTCTAGAAGTGGATCGCATTATCATTTGGCATTTCCAGCGAACGTAAGCTTCCACAAAAAAATCCCAGTTTGTTGCCTTAATCTTTTGTTTGGGAGAGAGCGAGATGGATGAAACCGCCTGATAAGATCTCGAGGAAGGCAACAACTGATAAGCAATCCAACACACTCACTAAAATCACAATATAGCCATAGAAGATATCGAGATAAAGCTGTACAACCAGACCGTTTTCGATCCCGCAGTGTCTGTTCTCCGAGGCAGCGGAGTTTCCAATGAAAAGCGAGCACAAAGAAAATGCAACTGGAAGAGAGCGACGACGATGACCCTGGACTGCGACGAACATCTGGCAAACAGATTGGGAACCCTCCGCTTCCAAAACCAGTGCCGATCCCGGCCCGACCAACCCCCTGCCCATGCGGAGGGTTAATGGTTCATTAGAGCCGCACCCGCAGAAGCTGAAAACTAACTCACTTTAACTGCACAACGGCCCTCGACCAAACTGTTGAAAAAGCGAATTAAAGCTAGAATCCGGAGCCGGGAATCGAAACTGAAAGAGAACGGGGCAAAAAGCACGAACGACAGCGAAAATCACACACAAAAAGCGAAAATAAAGAAGTGAATACATAACAGCAGTTTTGTAATGCTAAATAGGCAGGGTTATGGGGGATGGGTAGGGGTTAAGCGAGGGGGAGGGGGAGGAGCCGTTGAAGTCTTTCGTATTTGGGGCACAAAACTCGACGGCTCCAAAGTTTTCGCGGTCATGCAACCGATTGTTAGTAATTGTTAATAATGCACCAGCACCACAACAGTCATAAACGTAAATCAGACCATTCTACACATATGCTACACATTTGGCCCAGGGGTTAAACATTTAACACCAACACCAAAGCGCCATTAGGCGCGGACTTACCCTCGCAATAAGCGGGAGTTGCTAAGCTAAGAGCCTTCGATCCGCAGGAACACATCGTCACACCTAATGGGACACACCTTGACTTTTTATACATTCCGCGTCCGACTAGGAGTTCGCTTCTTTTTTGTTTATAAATTCGACGCCCCGAGTTGTGTGTACATACTTTTTGCAATCCGCTAGCTGGCAGTCCGACTAACTTTTCAAGGTGTATCCATCGTGCTGCCTGCGGCTTAGCCTGAGGACTATGAAGGTTTGCCTACTCAAAGCCAATAACAATTTGCAATCTAGCAAAATAAATAACAGTTTTCGGTGGTTTTTCGATGTTGTTCTTAATCTTAGTGATGTGCACTCACCGATTTACGGTCACACAGGGACTATATCTGCACGTCTACAGATGGGAGCGTGATGCAAATCCACTTTTCAGAAAAATAAAATTGTGCAAGTTTTATAACATACAATAACGTGTTGGTTATAAATTAGAAACCCAGTTTATCTACAAGAAAAATTAAAAATCACCTTAAATGATGTCTTGCAATATTTGTGGAAATTTTAATAACAGCCAAGGGAAACATAGTGTACTGAACGTGACTGCTTCTGCACACTGAAATCACAGACTGCTGAACGCGACCACTTTGCACACTGAAACCGCAGTCGTATGGCAACGCCCGAAGCCGCCAGAAAGGTCTGGCATCGCTGCTTCTTAAACACGCGCAAGCAAAATATTAAAGAAATGGAAATTAGTAGCTAACAATAGTTTAAATATTATATTATTGTGCTGAAATAAACCCCTATCATAAAAAACCGCGCCACTACCTCTGCCTGAAGGATTTAATATATATAAACGCCAATCAACAAACGCCTGACTCTAGGTAAAGCGTGCGTTTCTGGCGCTCCGCTGATCTGACTTCAAAGCACTCAATTACTTATCAAATTTCCAGCTAACATGGCTGGAGTACTCTTTGAGGACATCTTCAACGTGAAGGACATGGATCCGGAGGGCAAGAAGTTCGACCGTGTGTCCCGCCTGCACTGCGAATCCGAGTCTTTTAAGATGGACCTTATCCTGGACATCAACTCGTGGCTGTACCCCATGGAGCTGGGTGACAAGTTCCGCCTGGTACTGGCCACCACGCTGCGCGAAGATGGTTGCCCGGACAGCGGAGAGTACAATCCAATGGAGCACGAAGGCACGCGGGCGGACAGCTTTGAGTACGTGATGTACGGCAAAATCTACAGGATCGAGGGTGACGAGGCACACAACGAGGCCTCCCGTCTCTCCGCTTACGTGTCCTTTGGCGGCCTGCTGATGCGACTTCAGGGTGACGCCAACAATCTTCACGGCTTCGAGGTGGACCAGCACATGTACCTGCTGATGAAGCGGCTGGCCTTCTAATTTTTCTACCTACTTATTTTCGTTCGCAAATTAGACATAAACAACAAACTTTATTTACAGTGCATTCATAACATTGGTTGGAGTGCTGAAAGATGTAGTCTATTGCCTGGATGGGCGTCTCGAAGGCGCATTTACAATCAGTCGTGAAGGCCGTGGGCGGAAAGGAATGCGGCGATCTACGAAGGGCAATGCCTGTGGAGTCAATGGGAACACTGGAGTAGGACTAATAGCATTCACAATCTTGGCCGAATTGGGTAGAGCATGAGCCGTAAGCTTAGCAGGCCGACGCTGCGGGCGGAAGGCAGCCAGGCGGTTCAATAGCGGAAGAACATATTGAGCCTGGGGTGGCAGCGGCAAACTTGCCAAATTAATTATAGATGCGCTTTTTGGTAAGGGGTTGGAGCTGACGTCGTTGGCTGGCTGGTCTGGAGGTCCGTAGGTCTGATCGGGCGGTCCATAAACTTGATCCGGTGGGCCGTAGCCCTCAGCTGGCGCTTCCACTACTGTTGGCGGCCCGTATGTTTCAGCTGGAGGACCATATGTCTCCTCTGGTTCTAGAAATATAACCGCCTCCTCCGTTGGCAGGACGAATGGCGGATTGGGGACCAGGCCTGCTGGTGGATATGGAGCTTGTTCCTGTCTTTGCAGAAACATACCCGCCGCGGGTCCTGGGAACCTCAGATGACTGCCTTCAATTCCATTCAGGCACAGAATGAAACAAAGCGCACAAAAGGCCAGCGAAATAGTTGGATACCCGGGCATCGTGGTGTGCTGACATGAACTGTTGCATGGGGCGGCTAAGTGACGCCTATAAATACCCACTGGGGATGCCCTTGGGGACTGCTCAATCCAAACACCTAAAGAAACCTCGAGGCCAATGACTTATATGGCAGGTCCAACGATACGTGCCCATCGCGGTGGCTAGTTTGAAAATACTAGTATATTGTTTATACACAAAAACAAGAAATAAATAAATATACAAATACAATCATCTTTAAATTAAGTGCAATACTTTCTAATTAGTTTTGTTATGGATTTATTTTTAAATTGAATTTTGTAAGTAATAATATGTGAATACATTTTTCGGTGTACGGTGCCCGAATGATGTCACAAGAATAGATCTAACATCTAATTTTTTGATGCAGTGATTATTAAGTGATTGATAAAGTCTGATGCAGTAAAGTCTTACGCCAAAGTTGTTAAGCCTACCTACTGCGACGCAGGATTAGACGCTGAGAAACGGGCTTCTGAGAACGCCGTCCTTGAGGAAATCGTTGGTAGAGGCGTGCGGGCTGAACGGGCTGAGGCTGGTCAAGACTGCTGGCTACAACAATCACAGTGCCATCCTCAGCAACTTCCAACTGTGGTTCATCCTCCTCGGCGTCCTCATCAGCGGGCTGCAGCCTGGCACCGTCCACCGATGGTTCGTCAGTTTCTGGAATATCATCAGTCTCGATGGGATTCTCTGGCTGCGATTCAGCCTCGGGAGCAATAACCGGCACGGAGTCGGCCTCTGGAAGTCCGTAAGTGTTATCTGGTGGCCCATATGTGTTGTCTGGAGGTCCATAAGTGTTATCAGGCGGCAGATAAGAGTTCTCCGGCTTGATTGTCGAACTTGGCAAATCGAAGGGGACACTCGGAGTGATGCCGGCCTCCGGATATCCCGTGGGCAAAGGACTGGGTATGTCCTCCACCTGGCGAACCGGAAATCTCCGGCGGATTGGTTCCGCGGAACTCAGTGCCAACAGGCTCAGGACAAGAATAGCTAGTGGTGCGTCAATCGGTTTACTCATTTTCGCGGTTGAAGGGCTTCTGTTCTGACTTCTCAATCCAAGTCGACTTATTTATAGCCCGAAGCTACCAGATCGGGTTCTAGTATAATTTATGCTCGTTGTTTTCAGTTTTAGGCTCTTATTCCCAGTTAAACTTTGATTATGTGGCGATCGGCGACGATGTAGCTTCAGCTTAATACCAGATACGTGACCCTTTTTCGAAATTCATTGCCCAATGCTATGATTTGGAATACGCGTCCGTTTCCCCTCCCTGGAATCATTTATTACCCCTTAGCGCGGGCTTTGGCGTGGCTGTGAACATTTGAGCTTGTTTGGTTTTGGGTTCTTGGCAGTTCATAATTTTATTTGATAAACTTTATATTCATGCAAAACAAATTAGGCTGTAAACAAATCCATCAAAGACGCACTTTTAAAGACACGTCCCATTTAGACAGTTTTTATTGGGGTCAATGAAAATCGAATATAAAAATAAAATAATGGGTTTTTATTAGTTTAGCTTATGGAACAATATACTTTTTTATTTATTCAATCATATTAAAATATATGAAAATTAAATCCTATTTTTAGTTTTTAACGGGGTCAATGAAAATGGAATTAAAAAATGTTATGATTTCTTTAGCTTTTGGATTAACCATTCTGTTCAAATAACACTAACCTACTTTTACTTTTCTGATTTTTATACCCGTTACTCGTAGAGTAAAAGGGTATACCAGATTCGTTGAAAAGTATGTAACAGGCAGAAGGAAGCGTTTCCGACCATATAAAGTACATATATATATTCTTGATCAGGATCAATAGCCGAGTCGATCTGGCCATGTCCGTCTGTCCGTCCGTCTGTCCGTCTGTCTGTCCGTCTGTCTGTCCGTCCGTATGAACGTCGAGACTAAGCATACAGACTCCAGTGACATAGACGCAGCGCATGTTTGTCGTGTTGCCACGCCCACTCTAACGCCCACAAACCGCCCAAAACTGCCACGCCCACACTTTTAAAAAATGTTTTAATATTTTTTCATTTTTGTATTAGTCTTGTAAATTTCTATCGATTTGCCAAAAAACGTTTTGCCACGCCCACTCTAACGCCCACAAACCGCCAAAAACTGTCAGTGCTGAAGACTCTCCTTCGCACTTCCACTAGCTGAGTAACGGGTATCAGATAGTCGGGGAACTCGACTATACCGTTCTCTCTTGTTGATAATTAAATTACTTAGTACATGCATATGATAAATAAGTACTATTGATGGGCCAAAGTGAGAGGTAAGATACGCACTTAATGTTTGCATAAGCTAAAGGGCTTTATGGTCGCCCCGCATTGGAATCACTTGGACTCACTATACATTCTGCGTGCGACTAGGAGTTCTTCTTTGTTTATAATTTTAACGCCTCCGAAATGACCAACAATTTATATATTCAAAGCTTTGGGTAACCAAACTGCTACGTAAGATATTCATTTAATGTTTGTTATGGCAGGTCACTTTTGTTGGAAACCCAAAGGTATATTATAGCTTACTCATTACGTTACAGAATTCCTATATTAAACTGGGAAATGAAGATATTGTTGTTGAACATTATCTTATTTGTTTTGACTAAATTAGCTATGCAAAGGGTACCTGTTAGTTGAGACACTCGACTCCCTTTTGTCTTTAAATAATAAAGTTTCGGCAATGAGCGATCCTGGTCAAAATAGCTTAATGGAATAGCAAATGTGTTCATATATCTGTTAGCCTAATCAAATAAATGAATATAGTTTTGCGTCACTAAAAGACCAGACTAATAACTTTTGTAATAGACCAGTTGTAAAAAAAAGTTTGGGTTAACTTATATATTTAGCCAATTATTAACTTATTTAAATGAAAATATTCAACAACAATTTATTTAGCAACAAAGTATTCAATGCGTATCCTATGGTATCGATACCATTTAATTTGTAGCAAATTGGGGTTGGCCCATTTTAGATTGTGTACACCAGCACTGATCCAGAGCGGATGGCCTGAGCGGATCGAAGCTTCTCCGAGGTCGGACGACGACTGCGAAGGCGTTCGTTACGCGGCTGGATCAAGCCGGCGGGTACAGGATCCGCAACAGGGGCCTGGTCAATTGGGCCATCAGCTGGAGGTCCATAGGTGTTTTGGGGCTCGGCAGGAGGTCCATAGGTATTATCCGGAGGTCCGTAGGTGTTGTCGGGCTGAGCTGGTGGTCCGTAGGTTAGATCAGGCTGCGCTTCGGTTTCCGTGGGCAGGTCGAAGGGCACCTCCGGTGTAACTCCTGATGGCGGATAAGGGGCCGAGGCTGGAGTGGGTACAATATCCGCGGTAGGGTCGGCCGGAGCAGCCTGATCCTCTGGAGCCTGCTCCTGACGGGCAAACTGCAGGCGTGATGATCGGCCGCGGAACCTAGTAGGCTCCGCAACAGAAACGGCAGACATGGCTGCGATCAGGAGCAGGGAGCAGAGGAACTTGTGAGCCATGTTGAGTTGCTGCTGAGTTGGCTTAGAATGTTGTCAATAGCTGGAAGTGGGGCGCCTTTTATACAAACTGAAGTTTTCGGCCACTTTTATTTGGCACACCGAGGGACACCCTTTCGATGACCTATGGACGTGACAATATTTAGTCAAGGGCCCATGTCTAAGCCATAACCATTGGTCGTTAATTATAACCCGCGGGCATTTAATTTTTTCATATTACGTGGCTTCACTGACTATGAGCTTTGGGTTGGAACTTGAAGTCGAAGTAGTAACGAAAGAATAGGAGAGCTAACTAAAATATATCGGTTTTTTCATAAATAGACATGCGTAGTTCTAAAATTTTATAAATAGGTTGAAGATATTTCATTTAAAATTTTTGTCCATACCAAATCAACATTGCAAGAAATAATAACAATTTATCGCACTTTAGCTGAGCTACTGAGTTTCGTGCACATCCTACTTCCCATTTTAATGTGCTGAGAATAACACTAAGTATATAGCCTAGGCTTCACGTGGACTACTAGGGCTATAGATCTGCCAGCACTTGAAATTCCACTCCACTGTGCGGCGCCTGCTTGACATACGCATTCGCATTGATGGATGTCAAATCGCGGCGCTCTGCTTAAAATGCACGGCGTTGTTGGCTGGGCTAGAATCGTTGTCCAGTGAGCACCGATCAGCAGGGCCACCGCTGCGGCATTTGGAGGTATAAAAGTTAAAGCTCTATATACGACAGCCAACACAGCTCCACTGCAAGTTCCCCGATCATGGCACGTTATCAGTTCATCAGTTCGCTCCTTCTCCTGCTGGCCATCTGCGCCGTAAATTGTGCGGCACAGGCGCCACTTCGGCGGGCTCTGCGTCTGCGTCCGGTGACGTTCGCCCGGCAGGAGGTGGCTCCCACGCCCTATCCTTCGGCTGCTGAGCTGAAACCTGCCGCCGAACAGCCCGCACTGACCTACGGACCTCCCGAGGATGTGGATTCAGATGCCTTGCCGTCGGAGCAGGAGCTACCAGTGGACACTTTCGAGCCTAGCCCAGAAAACGAGGAGGTGGACACCGAGGAGAGCTCACTCGAGGCCACCACACCCTCCTCCGCTCCGGCCCGCCTACGCAGCCGCCAGAGACTGGCCAAGTTGCAGCTGTCCAAGCCCAAGCGTCTCCGCCAACGCATAGCTCGCCTGGAGGAGCTACCCGTAGATGAAGCAGTGGCTCCGGTGGTTCCAGTTGCTCAGGCGCCAGTATTGACCACGCCCCAGTTTTACTACGTGGGTGCCCAGCAACCGTATTACCTGGCAGCCTACAACGCTGCACCCCAGCAAGTGGGCTGGTAGTAACCCTTCACTTGTTCATCACTTAATTTGTTCGGTTTCCATTTAATTTTGCTGTTAAAAATATATTTTTGAAAATATGTATAACAAGAGAGAACGCTATAGTCGAGTTCCCCGACTATCTGATACCCGTTACTCAGCTAGTGGAAGTGCGAAGGAGAGTCTTTAGCACTGACAGTTTTTGGCGGCTTGTAGGCGTTAGAGTGGGCGTGGCAAAAAGTTGTTTTGCCAAATCGATAAAAATTAACAAGGGTAACACAAAAATTAAAAAATATGAAAAGATTTTTCAAAAGTGTGGGCGTGGCAAGTTTGGGCGGTTTGTGGGCGCTTTATACTATATTTGGTCAAAAACGCTTCCTTCTGCCTGTTAAATACTTTTCAACGAATCTAGTATACCCTTTTACTCTACGAGTAACGGGTATCAAAATGGAGTGTCTGCTTGTTTTGCTTACGTTTTAAGTAATCTTAGAACTTTAAGTGTAATGCTGCACTTTACACAACGCTCAAAGATCTTTATTCTCAAATAAATTATTGCAAGTCATTCGCCTTTAAGAATGACTCATAATAGACCTATTCTGAACGAGCTTCTGTTCAGAATGCTTAGCATATCCCCTTGACATGTGAGTTGCCATGGAAGCGTTTAAAGGGTTCCTTGTTCCCATCGCATACGTTTAGCGGAATTTAATGGTCTTTTGTGAAAGGTTTCCCATTTACAATGCATATTTAATGCATTGTTTTATTCTAGTGGCTGGCTCACGAGTGTAATGGCTTGCGAAGCTATTTTTGTACCAGTTACTTGTAGAGTAAAAGGGTATACTAGATTCGTTGAAAAGTACGTAACAGGCAGAATGAAGCCTTTCCGATCATATAAAGTATATATATTCTTGATTAGTATCAATAGTCGAGTTGATCTGGCCCTGTCCCTCTGTCCCTCTGTCCGACTGTCTGTTCGTCCGTTTGAGATCTCAGGAACTGTAAAAGCTAGAAAGTTGAGATTAAGTATGCAGATTTCAGTCCAGCCACTCCCAACTTAACGCCCACAAATAGCCCAAAATGGCCACACCCACACTTTTGAAAAATGTTTTGCTTTTTTTTTCATTTTTGTTATATATAATTTAATTTGGATTTAGAAACTTTTAGAACATTTTTCATTTTATTATTTCTTTCCCCAATTTCTACCAATATTCCAGAAAATGTTGAAATTTCTCATTCACAGTTTTACTAGGCGAGTAACGGGTATCTGATAGTGGACTATATAAAATTCAAAGTTTTGTTTGAGTCACTGTGGATGACGGTCCACGTAGTGACGAATCGCACCAGGAAAATATGTGGATAAGAAGAAAAAATAACCATCAACATAAAAAAGTTCTGTTACAACTGTCTTGTGTAATAAGTCATTAAATTCAGGGGTTCAAACTATGAAAAAAGTATTTTTCAAAGAGTCAAAAAACCAATGATACTTATATATTCACTTTTTTTTTAATTATTAATTTTTGATAATATATAATATAAATTTAGTTTTTAGAACTAAAAAAAATATTCCTTTCGAGCTCAGCAATGCGTACAACTTTTAACTATTTAACTACTGTTATAGTATCCGAACACCTAAAACTGAAAAATAACAAGAGAGAACGCTATAGTCGAGTTCCGCGACCATCTGATACCCGTTACTCAGCTAGTGGAAGTGCGAAGGCGAGTCTTCAACACTGACAGTTTTTTTCGGTTTGAGGGCGTTAGAGTGGGCGTGGCAAAAAGCTTTTTGGCAAATCGATAGAAATTTACAAGACTAATACAAAAATGAAAAAATATCAAAACATTTTCCAAAAGTGTGGGCGTGGCAGTTTTGGGCGGTTTGTGGGCGTTAGAGTGGGCGTGGCAAAAAGTTTTTTTGCAAATCGATAGAAATTTACAAGACTAATACAAAAATGAAAAAATATCAAAACATTTTTCAAAAGTGTGGGCGTGGCAGTTTTATGCGGTTTGTGGGCGTTAGAGTGGGCGTGGCAACATGAATCAACAAACTTGCGCTGCGTCTATGTCTCTGGAGTCCGTATGTTTAATCTCAACTTTCTAGCTTTTGTAGTTCCTGAGATTTCGACGTTCATACGGACAGACGGACAGATCGACTCGGCTATTGATACTGTTGAAGAATATATATACTTTATATGGTCGGAAACGCTTCCTTCTGCCTGTTACATACTTTTCAACGAATCTAGTATACCCTTTTACTCTACGAGTAACGGGTATAAAAATATTTATAATTTGGCACATTTTTTGCCTCTTTTGTTTTGTTACATTCTCAAATTTCTGTAATATAACCTGGTCTTAGTTTGTCCTGTAACTGTTTCCTAAATATATATTTCAACCTATGAATTATAAATCGAGACAGTTAAAAGACGCTTCAGGGTTATCATCACGACTTTTGTTAATCACCTTCAAAGTATTCAACAAATAATTGTATTGCCCGGACATGCCATCAATCTCATCAGCTTTGAGTTGATTCCATTATCGCCACCTATAAAAACGCATTTTTTCTTTATATAAAATAAATAAGTAATTCTATATGTAAATTCGCACATAATTGAGTAAAACGGAAACTTTAAAAATCTCATTGTTGTTATTAAATTAGATTGTTAGCCGCGGAAGAAAGATCCCCGCGTTTCCAAAGCGCCCACATTAGGTCTCGAGCTGTTCCGATGAGCCTCGATTGCCTGGAAGTTAATGAACCAAAAGGGCTGCTGTTCCACGGGCAGCTGACTCAAGTGGTTGACCCACTCTTGATCACCATGGGCATCGATGGGCAGCTGGCTAAAAACAGGGGTTACGGAGGTTGCGGGACTTCCGGCTGTGGAACTAGTGGACTGTGTTGTGGATTGTGGGTTGTCCTCTGCTCCAAATCGGTTGGCCACAGTGGGAACAGCCTCCGGAGCAGACCCACTTATTGGCAGTACTAGGGGAACTCCAACGGGCGGCCTCTGGGAGGCTCCAAAGGGTAGATTGATTAGAGCTGGCTTCTGCGAACTGGGTTCCTCTCCAAATCTCGTTGCTATGTCCACTCCGGTGATATTCTCAACGGCTGTGTTTTGGGTTGCGTGGTACTTGTCCTTCTGACTTAGTCCACCTGGTGGCCTCAATCCCGCAAAGGCGGGCCGTTGGGCTCTTATAATTTCCAAGAGAGTCATGGTGATGATAGCCACGGCAAACATTCGTTTCAACATTGTTATAATGAAAATTTCACTTTTTGTATGAGTTTCTCCGGTAGCTTCACGTGAAGTAATCTGGCCTGATCTTCTCCGACAACTGAGTACAGGCGACTTGAAAGATCATTTAAATAAGCTTCGATTCTCTGCTCGAGAGCAGCTTTTCTTCAAATCAAACAAGTTGCACAGAAAGAAAAGTGTATAAGACATCGTCATTAAATGTGTTGAAAAGTATGTAAGCTAAATATGAATTTCATTTTTTTATGCATTAAATAATTTTTTTATAATTATAGTAGTAATAGTATAATAGTTTTAATAAAACGTTCTTATTTGATATTGCATCGTTTTGTTTCGGTGTATACTACTGTAATGAGTCTTAACGCGACTAATTAAATATTTAATTCCCCGTGGTATACGTAATTCATACTCTCTCTATTTAGATGGGAAAGTTTTAATCGTTGTGTTTCTTAAAGTGTGTGTAGGTTCTTTATTGTCGAAGGGAACAATTTCTTAGCTTCCTTACTTTGTGATGTGTAATGTTATCACCTTAATGGCTAAACATACTCTTACATTGGCCCTTGACAGTCCGTTGAAATTTAAAATTTTTAAATGCAATTAAATGAATCATTTAATTATTAATTATGTGTGTTGGGATTGTTATATTCTTTTGGATAGTTCCTAGAGCACTTTTCTCTTAGATACACATTTGTAATAATAGTTATTAAAATTGTTCCATTTGCGATAATGGTACCATAAATAAAGCATACTCATGTAAAATGGTTATTACAAATAACATCACATACATACATTAGCATTTATTTTTTTTTTTTTCGTCTTGATCCATCTTTACTATTTTCCCACACTGATTACCTAGACTGACCTGAAACGAATTCAAGATTAGAGTATTTATTTTTCACTAGAAGACTGGCTTATTTCTTGTTTTTTTGCGGTCGGGGCAATCCCCAATTCGTCACCAGTTTGCGAAGCGTGCGTTCCCAAACCGGTTCCAGGTCTTCCCCTTCAACCACTCTCCCGATGATCAATAACTTCCTAATTAAGTTGGCAGAAAATTATTTTTTGGACGCGTCTAGCTAAGTTTCTTTCCCGTCTGTGCCGAAGTGATTCACTGGTGGGTCTGCCAGAAAAAAAAGTTCTATCTCGAAACCAGATTTATTTGCATTATATTATAATCGGATGTGTGTTTCCTGTGTATAAGTGCGGGATCAGGTGAAAAAGTGTTCCTGTGTGTGTTTTTGTCGTCATCGTGGCTGGTTGGATCGTCATGGGTTTTTGTTTTGAGTTGACAGCTGGAACTGCAAGCAAAAAATAAAGAACTTTTTAAAGATATTATAGATTTAATCATTCAAAATATATAAATTATCTATACGGAATTGGCTGTGAATTATTTTGTGTGTTGGAGCGTCATAAGTTATTCTTGATGAGTTAAATCCTTACGTGGAATTCCATTTAAAAGCGTCTCAAGGTGGACCGGGCAGCACTCAATTTTGCCGGACGAGCTGCGGCGGAAAGTGGACGACGATAGGCCACAGGCTTGGCTACTCTCCGGTAGTTGGCGGCCCTCCTCGCAGCTACCAAACGGGCCTGTTGCTCCGCCGGAATGTCAGCGGCAGCGGGCAGATCGTTTCCGGTTACGTCCGGTGGGCCGTACACCTCGTCGGGAACGCTGTTAGGCGCAGCATCGGGCGGTCCGTAAACGGCATCCGGAGTGGGTTCGGCGGCCGTGGGAGCAGCAGCCTCGTCAAAGGGCACTTCCGGCTTTAGTTCATCCGCCGAGGGATAGGGCGTGACGGCATCCGGATCAGCTGCGTCGGCGGGAGCCAGCTCTTGGCGAGCGGAGTACCTCGAACGTCCGCGGCTCAGCCGCTGCGAATAGCGCTGCTGCTGGGCTTGGGAAACGGCCAACAAGCTAAGGGCTGCAGCCAAAAGGATAACCTGGAACTTTGCCATGCTAGAGATAGATGGATTGAAGTGTATCTGCGGGAAGGCTGAACCAACGACTGATGACTGGAAGAGCCTACTTGGGCGCTTTTATAGCTAGGACTTGGATGGGCACCTGTTTAATGTGCGACGCGTGGACCCAGCTTGGGCATCCTTTTTTGGACCTATGGTCTGACGTCGGCACTCTACTATGGTCTTGGTACCCACGATCGACGGTGTCTGCGGCGTCTTTATGCGCCCACGACGTGACCAGAAATAGGAAGCAGATGTAGAGGTCCGAGGTTCCGACAGAAATCAGTCCAATGTCTGAGAGTGTCTCTAGCTCGATTAAACCAATCACTCAACCTTAAAACGCGCTTAATGTGACAGAAGGTGAAATAATGGCTAGTCGTAAATTTGGGGCGAAGTTAAGGATATTGGTAGAATGAAAACGGACAAAAATCTATTTTAGTCCAAGGCACGTAGCCTTGAAATATTTTAAACTTTTATTGTACGGAATTATTATAACTAATATATTTTATAGTTAGGACTCATAAGGACATTAGGACATACTCATCCTAATTTAAAGAACATGTTGAGTTGTAAAAAAAAGAGAGAATGCTATAGTCGAGTTCCCCGACTATCTTATACCCGTTACTCAGCTTGTGGAAGAGCAAAGGAGAGACTTCAACACTGTGCGTGGCAGTTTTGGGCGGTTTTTGTGCGTTAGAGTGGGCATGGCAACATGGGTCAAAAAACATGCGCCGCGTCTATGTCTCTGGAGTCTGATCAAGAATATATATACTTTATAAGGTCGGAAACGCTTCCTACTGCCTGTTACATACTTTTCAACGAATCTAGTATACACTTTTACTCTACGAGTAACGCGTACAATAACAAATAATTTAAGAAAGTAAAATAACTTGATGCCTTGCGGACTATATTATAAAATTTGTATAAAGTAAAACGAATTTGGATATTCCAACTTATACAGCCTTAAGTGCTAAAAGTTTTTTCATTTAATTACAATTTATTATTATATTTGGCTTATATATTTTATAAATATTCGTTTGCGTACACCTATTATATATATAATCATCCTCACTTCATTTCATGTAAAGATAGTTTAGGACGTGACATAAAAAACAATCGCTTGGGGGAATGGGCTTGGTGACCTTGACGGTCACCTCAACGCCAAATCGTTGATCGCATAAATATTGATTATAAGTGTTTAATCAAAAATTCTAACACTCAAGCTAACAAATTCAGCATAATGCAATTGACAACAGTGGACGATGTCGACTTCGCTCCCTCTTTTCGCTTTCAATTGGCTGGGCATTGAATTTCGTGTCACGTACGAAACGCATTTAATTTTCAAAGAACATGGCGAATCGGACGTGGACATCGGACACCAGTTGGCAGTAGGAGACCGTTGATGATGTGGGCGATATGGTGGAGATATGAGCTGGCAGCGGACGTGGTTTTGTCGGCGGAGACCAGAAACAAACAAAAAGCTATGCAAAATAAATCATTAAGTGTGCGCCTAATCGATGTCGTGTCGATATAGAAGCCTCATGTCAATACTCTCCGGGATCGAGAACTCTGTATAAAAGTATCGCCCACAATCATACCTGGATCAGTTGGGTCTAAATTCGGGTCGAGATCAAAACGTCAGCATGCAGTGTATTCTACCAGTTATTCTTTGCCTTTGGGTTCTTAATCCTGTTGAGATCGAAGCGCGTCAGGTCAGGATCAACCGTTATGCGGTCAGTGTGCAGGAGGATCAGCCATCTGAGGCTAAGGATGCTCCCTATCCGGCGGCGGGCTTTAGACCCCAAGGTCGCTCCTTCTGGCTGCCAGGCGAAGTGGAAATAGAGGTTACAGAAGGGCAAAGTGTTGTGGAAGTAGAGGTTCCAGAAGGGTCAGGTTTGGGCGCGGATCAGCAGACGACCACAACCGAGCTGCCTCTCGAGGATTTGTCAAACAGTACTACAGATTCAACCGGAGACTGGAGCACGACCACCAATGGGGATTCCGTGGACACTACCACAGCACCCCCAGCTGCGGAATCCCGGTCCAGTGAAGCATTTCTGAATGCTCCTTATCCACCATCTGGCTACCGACCAAGTCGCGCCTTCCGCCTGCCCACCGAGCTGAATGCGGAGGAGGAGCAGCAGACCTTCTCCAGCAACTCCACCGACAGCAACGCCGATCACCCAATCTGCGGTGTCAGCACTAATCCCCTGAAACCCACTCCGGAGCCAGGATCCAAGAATGAGCCCGACTCGGAGAGTGTGGTCTTTACTGCCAATGTGGGACCCGCTGTGGTGGGGGCTAGAGCTCCCTCCTCCATCCCGGTGGCTATTCCCTTGCGATCGCAGCCTCTGATCCGGGCTCCCAGATCGCGGGGATTTTTCTACACCACGCATGTGGAGCAGCGGGGATGAAGGGACGGGAGGTAATCAAAATCATTGTTAACAGCTCAGTATTTAAAGTTACTTTTGTGTATGAGGAAATAAATATTTTCTATTGTTATTTACCTTTAAGCCTCTTGGTATTTTCTTATAAAGTAATTGGGTGAAAATCAATTTAATTTATAAACTACTTACTTTTCTCTTTCAAGCAACTCGAGTTGTTTTACTTAACTTGATAGCAAAGATTCTGGAAGTTTAATAGAAATTATAACGTATCATTCTTATCGACATCATCGGCTGGAAGTTGTGGCACGTTCCAAACTTTATTTCTCTAACGTCACTGAATGTATTGTTAAATGTTGTTTTCGTTCCCAATTGAAGAAGGAGTGTTTTCTACCAAATGGTGACAGCTTATGTCTAGAGTCAGCCGGAGAATTCCTCTTTCCAACATCCGGGCATCCCGACATGCGTATTAAGTTTGACGTGCGGATGTGCAAAGTTTTAACCGTGGAACGTGCGTGGCATCCGGAAAGGCGTTCGGCGACACTGGAGGAGGAGGTGGAGCTATAACCCCCATAGACTCCCATCCCGTCTTCACAGAGGATTCAAATTGAATAACGAGTAAGCGAGTGCTCCCTGTACCAAGTGAAGGGAGAAGTGAATCCGCCGAGACCATTGATACTTGTTGAGCGGTCGGTGTTCTCGTGACAGACATTTATGGCGATATTTTTGAATATTTTATGTGAGAATTTCGTGAATTTGTCACGGCATTCTATGGAAGCAACAGCTCCAATAAATTGGATACAAGGTACCATATTTATGAACAGATTTGTAAATATGTAAGGAATCAGATGCCCTTTAATATATGGGCCTATTTATTTCTCAACAGGCCATTCAGAAAGCCATTCGATAAGCATATTCAAGAGGTAACAAAAGTCATCAATAACGAGTTAAGAAACTTTAACAGAGTCAGCGTGGCCACCGCACCGGGTTAATTGATTCGCCCTGGCACGCCTCCTTGGGAAAGTCAGCGCAAATTGTGCACGTAATTGACAATCAAAGGATCATCGAAGCTTGTGGGCACGATTTCGATGGAGTGCACAACTGGCTGCAAGTGGACATCGCTGTCGATGTGCGTGAAGCTGGCCAGCTGGAGGTCCAGGTCATCGGGGCCGCCATCCACCAGCACGTACTCGGCCTCCGGCTCCACGATGGCCAGCTCCACGGCGGCATTATTGTCGCCGGGCACCTGCGGCTGCTCTGCAATGGAAAGCGTTGCATTTTCATTGTCCTGGGAGAGGGATATGGCCAGGTTCGGTGGTGGGGATTCCACTCCGGCCGGAGTGGCATTGATTGCAAACAGCTTGGTAGAGTCCGCAGTTATGCTGCTCTCTGTGGTTGAACTTTCAGGGGTGATGACCTCCTCCTCCTCCGCCTCCTCCTCCTTCTGCTCGGCGGCTTCCCTTGGCTGCTCAGTTGTAGTTACCTCCACATCGGCCTTGTTGTCCTTCCCCTCGTCGTCCTGCTCCTCCAGTTGGCGCTCAATTTCGTGGAGTCGCTTGGGTGTTGTACTCAGCAGCAGGAGCTTCCCGGACTTCTCTGGCACCATGGCGCTATCCTCATGTAAAGTGCCCGGGGCAGGATCTATCAGTATGCTGGCCTCCTCGTCGCGACTCAAAGCAGGACCCGCCAAAGTTGTGAACTCCTCAGTGGTGACATCAACCTCTTGATCCAGGATAACCGCACTAGTTGTGGTTTCCGGAACCTCCGAATCCCCTCCTGGACGGATAACAGCCGCCTGGACCACAGCCAGGCACAGTAAAGTGCAACGCAGTCCTTTCCACATGTTCGCTGGTCAATTTGCTGACGATTTGATGGCACTCCATTCCAGACGAGCGTATTTATACAAATGGTTCCCACCCATTCGGGAACTGTCATAATTTCAGCCCTGAGCATTTAATTTAATACGGAACTTCCGCAAGTGGCCCAAACCGGAAATGTAATGCCCCCCGTCTGTGGGCGTGAGTTTCTGTCTGCCAGAGGGTGTTGTGTTGTGCGAGTCTGTGGCGGCATTGAAGGAGGCCAGAAAGGCCTGGGTCGCTACACCTTAAGCCCCACACAGCTCCATTGACCGCAACGATGGCCACAGTGGCAACCCCAAAAAGTCTTTACATTCTTGCCTTTAACTTCGTTACGCATACTAGATCGCTTACGGCTGAGGTTGAAATACTAGTGTCAGTGGCTCAAGTTAACTGAAAAGTGAAGATAAATATCCTCGTAGCTAATCTGGATTGCTGAAAACCCTACCTATATTACTAAGTTTATGCCAAGAATTTGTATTGTTCATCTTCCTCAGAGTACATTTATTAAATAAACTGCTTACGAGAAACAAATAAGGAACATTATTTAAAAATGAAAATATAGAATTACATTTTCTTAGGTTTTCTTAAAAATTGATAATTAAAACGGATAATTTGGATTAGTCTTAATTTTACGTTCGGAAAACAACTAGTATCTAGTAATTTGACCCCAACTATAAGGAAGGCCTATGCCTTGGTTCTATCTGTGTGTGAGCTTGTGTAGTTTTGTCGGCTTAACATTGTGATGAGCAAAGTTAGTGGATTGACCATGCCCAATGTTGGCCATGCTGGTCACGTTCTTCGGGTGACTTTGTTTTCGTCTAAATGGGAAATGATAAAATTGAAAATAAATTCATATAAACACACATGCTCACAGGAGGAAATAAATGTGTCTTGGGACAACAAAAATAGCAACAGGCTACAAGTTCATTGATTGCCTGCTGACCCAGAGACATATTTGCAGGCATAGAATGCACAACATGTTAACATTGTTAACTTTGAGTGATTGCATTTGGCATATTTTAATTGGATTCCTACGTCTGCTTCTTGACAAAGTACGGTTTATATAAGCGACTCGTTATCTTCTGAGTATTATTCGATACTAATGTAACTTTCGTTCCCTTTAAACAAAATATTAAAGCATTCACCAAATAATCAAAAAACCCATTCAAGTTATTCACTCCCACACAAATTAAAACTCGAATCCGATATAGTTGATGGTATAGTATTTATATATAAGTTTATTGTAGAAGATTCAACACTACTTACGTTAAAAATATTGTACGTCTTATACTTTGTTATTATCTTATTGACTTTTGTCATTTTATTACTTTTGTGTGTTTTTTTGTCTATAACGAAATTTCTAATTTCATAAAATGAGTATGTGTCGTGTTATATTTAGATATAAATGTATAATAATTGCATATGATCGATGGCTTGTACATGAAGAGTGGGGAAAAATTGCGAAATGGCCAGGATATACTCGTATCTCTTAGGTAACTGTCTGATTTTATATTTAGTTTAACTGGGAGCCTAACCCACGATATCGACCCCAATGACGAGGCCTCGAGATATGTGTGCTTCGTTTAGATACAAGATTCAAGATACAAGTAGTTAAGTACAATTACGATATTTATTGTTCAACGTTTATGCAAATGTTGTGGAGTTCATAGAATTAGATTTCGTTTTTCAATTTCATTTTAGATGGTAACCTGTGTAAATGGCACACGTATAAAATGAATTTACGTCTACTTACAGTTATATAAAGTTGTTTTGTTTTGTCTTACTTGTCTTTACTTTTGGTTTTTGGTTTGTCCTTCGCGTTTTTTTTCCAAAAATCTACTTTTCTTTTCTGCATTCATCTTTCAGCTAATCCAATCCAACTAATCCATTTTCAAACCCACCAGGAAGCGCGGAATGCTCACTCATCTACCACTATTTAATACTTTCTTTGCTAAGTTAACTAAGTCATAATTTTGGTAGGCTTTGCTCTTGTAAAAAATATTTTAGGCAAAACAGAAGCTACAATACTAACAGAATTTTAATATTTCACGATCGTCTTTTAGGCTGATCTACAAATGAGGTTTACAAAATGCCGCCTGATGCGAATTTCTTGGTTAAATCGGGATTAATTAAAAGATAACAATTATTGCATTTAATAAATGTCTTCAGATATGTTAAGTGTCTAAGCAAACAAACTTTAAACACATAAAATAAGTAATAATAATTTGTCGTTAAACAATCTAATAACTAAAGAATATGTTTACAAAATATGCACTGTAGCTTTGTACCTAGTGCAAATTAACATCCATTACACCCAAAACATCAGCACTTATCAGACTGGTTTCTAGTCCCACCTGGTCCTAGGCGATATTGTGTACTTTAGCCGACAGGCAATTGTGCACGACAAAAACAACCGGCTTTGGACAGCACTCCATGTCCAGTTCCTGCAAATACATCGCAATTAACTCAAATTGTCCTGCTTTTTTGGCTCACTCACAATCTCTCCGTCCTCGCCAAAGTCCAGATACAGCATCCTGGTGCCGTCATCCGCGGAACCCTTCAGCTTGTCGAAGGCGAACTGCCACAGCTGCGTCTTCGCGGTGGCCACCGTCGGAGTTGTTGGGGCGAATCCACCACAGTCGTACAGAAAGAAGCCACGATTTATGTGCACAACCAATTGACACTGCCGGCCCTGAAACAGGCAGCGGAAGGAGAACTCCCTCTGGTAGCTGACCGCTTGATGGGAGCCCTGGACGAGGGACCTGGCCCAGGCGGCCATGTCCCGATGCGTCTCCGAGCGGAGCCAGTAGACGAGCACCCCACGGGCGGTGCCGCATCGGACGCAGAACACCGTAGTCTGCTGGCCCTGCAACCGATCCAGTTGATATATTATTTGTTCTGTTTCGCAGCCAACTATGTACTCACGTTAAGGGAGGAATTGTTACCGGCTCCTGCCAGACGCGTCGTGGCTAGGGCGTATATTTCCAGGGGGCGACTCCAGGCCTCCACCGACCAGGGAGCACTCTCGTATATCCGGAACTCACGCTCCGTAACTGCCACGAATATGGGCAGCCACTTGTCACTCTCATCGGAGCTCTCCGAACTGGAACGACCGCTGGGCTGTTGATCGTACAAATATACACTATAGAACTAGCTGATATATAAAATAACTGAGTAAGGTATTTGTTCAAATGAACTTGATACTGTGTAAGGTTTGAAAAATCAGTTACTTTTATTGGGGTGTTGGGTCAACTTACACTTACCAACTCGCCGGCTACACCGCTGTTCGAGGTGCCGCTGCCCCCGCTGGCCGCTCCGCCCCCGGCACTCCCAGAACTTCCCCCGCCGCTCATCCGCTTGCTCAGCCATCCAATATGTTTCAGTTCGCCGATGAGGTTGGTCAGTGCCCGATTGGCCTCGGCCAAAGCCCGCTGCGTGCTGGTGCTCATCGCCGAGTGGAGGGCGTTGAACCAGACCAGTGCCTCCGCCGAGTCCGAAGCCCGCAGGATGCAGGAGTGCACTCCGTCCGGCGAATGCAACTCGAAGCACCGATTTTCTAACGGGGAAAAGGGCAAAGCATTAGCTTTGAGTACTTATGGGTATTCAATAACACTTATCAGGGGATATCGACAGAATAGAACAAGTTGTATTTTATTACCCGGTAAAACTGTCATTATTTTATATTTTCGATCTGTTTGTTCTCCTAGTTTACGCAGTTGCATGATATCATATGAATTCGAAAGATAAATAGCTAAGTAGCTAATATCTCTGACAACGTTTAAGTGCTGTACAGTTTTCGAAAACGTAACAAATTCTTACCCGGGTCGATGTATTTGAGATTCCTGGCCAGATGCGTCAGCTGCAGTGGGATGTATCGCGTATCCGCCCGGGGTGCCGTCTTGGGAGCGGGCGGCGACGTGGGTACACCAGGTCCCAGCGGACAGAGGAAGGCCCGCTGGAGCTCCCAGCCCACTTCCGAGATGATGCTCGCCTTCCGAAAGTAGGGAGTCACTTCGCGCAGGAATTTAACTGCAAAGCACACAGGAGAAACCAAACGGGGTATAAGCATCAGAGCAAATCAAACATGAATATGGATGCAGGATGGAGGACGGGATGTTTGATGTGGGGCCCAGTGTCATCAGCAAAACACTCGCAAAACACACAGCACTCAAACAGCCGCAGTTAGAGCCTTCTTCGCTAGAGCTTCAGCCCTTGTTGTTGTTGCTGCTGCGGAAGTCTTGGCAAACGCTGCGGCATAAATTCATTAGAGTTTCCGCTCCATTTTTATTAGATTTGCACACCCAAAGTCACCCAACTATCGTAAAACTCTTGGGTGCACTGGGCACATCGTTAAGGTTTATTACTTTATATATTTTTACCGCGAGTTCCCTACAAACTACAATCAATACATCATACACATATTACTGATACACGTTATTATATAATATTAATATAAAATAACCATTAAAAACGACAAACGGGAAAATCGACATAGACTTCATTTAAGTGGAGGCTTAAAACCTTGCTAATTTTCGAAAGTTTGTGAATAATTAAGAATTATAATGGGATATGTTCGTTCTACATCACTCTATTCATTCAAGAGTAGACCACTGTGCAACTACTATGCAAATGGTGCTGACGATGCCAGGTGCTCTGGCGGTAACTGGAAAAGTCCCATGCCATATCCCAACCCACTTGATATGCTCAGAATTTCGCCCACAACATTTGCACAATTTCCGTTTGCTGTTGCCGTAGTCGTTCTGTTCCTGTTTTGCTGTTGTTACTGTTGTTGTAGTCGTCGGTTGCCATTCGAGTGATTTGGAAATTCAATTTTCACACTTAATGCCATCGGCCGACGGTTGGCGGCGGTTCGTCCGACTCAATTCGTGTGTTTAGCCCGACTAATTAGAGCAGACGGCACCACGACGGATGCATAATGTGCTATTGCGGGGGACCTGGCCACCCACTTGCTAATTGCTCGGCATTTACGTGCTCTGAAAGGTGGAACTCCGAGTGCCCATCTCCCGAGCCTTTTGGAGCTCCGTAAGCATTTGGCCAAACAAACGGGCAAGCAAGAGGAGAAATAAAATATTCCAAGAGAGATTGCTATAGTCGACTTCCCCAATTATGAGATACCCGATTCTCAGCTAGTGGATAGGCGAGAAATATTTACATTTTCTGATAGAAATTGGACAAAAAATAAATAAAATTAAAAATTTTATTAAAAGGGTGACAGTTTTTGGCGGTTTGTGGGCGTTAGAGTGGGGTGGAATCGTGATCCTGATCAAGAATATATATACTTTATATGGTCGGAAACGCTTTCTGCTGCCGAGTCTAGTATACCCTTTTGCTCTACGAGCAAGGGGTATACAAAATTTTGCCCAGCGACAGGCGCAAAGTGTGATGAAGCTTTTGAGGAAAAAGGGGAGCTTCGGATGGTCGGACTGGATTTTTTGGAGTGGACTGCAGAGCAAACTAAGCCAAAAACGACAAACGAAAACCTAACTGCCAGCGGCAAAAGTTTAGATGCAACAGCAAAAACAACAATAACCACGGTAATAAGTTTTGCAAATTTTTGCATTTAAGTGTAAATAAAGTTGAGAGTGTGTGTGTTTCTATAAAAACAAACAAGTTATGGAAAAGTTGGCTGAAAACCACCGCAGGCCACAATTGTTAGCTGCCTAAGTATGAATATTTTCGTTTACATTTTTCAAATAAATAGGGTTTTACAAACAATCCACTGAAGATTAAAGTCAAGGATTTGCGCAGTGCTTCTAGCATATGGGTCTATATGACTTCAAATGGCGAGTAAACGAATTTTTGAGCTGCTTTTATTGCAAACGAAAATTCATAAAAATAACCAGGAAAAGTGCTTGTTTAATTCGTGTTAGTTTATTGCAAAGCTTACTTTTATTTTCAATCGATTGAAGTCCACATTTAAATTGCTCCTTAATGCAGCTGTAATAACTTATAATATATAACGTATATCTTCCAAAATTTGTCATAAATTACACCATAAACTTGTTTTAATAAATCCTAACATTTTGATCTATTGCCACTTTCTTGTATTCTTTATGCTAAATAGAATACATTTAATAAAACTGGTAATATGTATATACCCCAAAACTGTAAGCTTTAAGCCATCCTTCTTGAATGGGGAATTACGCTTGGTAATCATCTTCAGCTATTAAATTCTTTTAAAGAGTTCCTTTAGTACGATACCATATATAATTAAGCTCCTTGCGTTTTGTTTTACACGGCTTTCCGTGGTCTCCAAACTATAATAATATTACCCAAAACGCATTCATTTAAAACTGCTCTCTGGTTTTTGCTCTTTCCACATTATCCCACTTAATTCACAGCCAGGCAAAACACTTTTTTACACCTTTGCCGACAAAAGGATATCCTGAAAATCCGGCAGAGCTGCCACCCTAAAGCATAAATCAAAGAGGCGACGCGTATAGTGGGCGTGGCCGGTCGAAATATGATATCAACAGCAGGAGGCATTCGGAATTCGGCAAATCGTGCGTTAAAACAAACTTTGCGCAAAACTTTTGCGAGTAAAATCTCACGCGTTCCTGGCGAGGAAGTGGGCAGGTTGTTAAAGTAGGAGGCACTTGAGTGGAGGTAGCACTGGTGGGTTTGTGGTTGGGTTGTGGGTTAGGGGAGCTGCTTGGTGAGTCCGCAAATGTGTGCCAAGCTGTAAAAACCATTGCTAATGGACTTCTGGGAGGCGAGCTAAGCCAACTGTCGTCGCCTTCTCAGCCGGATTCTTCGCTGACATTTGGCAGTCCCCAGTTGCTGGTCCTCCCGACTTCTACCCGTTCCGCTCCTTATTTAAATTACAATAAGACTGCCTGTGCGCCAATTCTTCGGCCCAAAGTTGTGCGGCCAACGGCTAGCGGAGCTTGGCGAACAACTTGGCCAACTTGTAAATTTAAGTTCGAATCAAGAGCTGGCCCGAAGTCGGTGTGCGGAAAGGGGGCGGGACAGTTGTGAGCTGCTGAATTTGTCGCCGCCCCTTTAGAAATTGTTATTACATTTGCGCCACTCTGCGTGCTTATAGATCTGGGCCACTTTAATTTAATGAGCACTTCGTCGAAATTATGAAAACGACCGCAAACCGAAAGTCGAAAATCAAAATGCGCACTCAATAGCAAAACTAGTGGTGAAGGCAAATTTCTGGGCACCAAGGAGCGGGGTAAATTGGCTAATTGATTGGATTGGTTTATCGAGAGGGATGTGGGTTCTACAAACAAGTGATTATGTAAATCACCTTAAATAAAGGAAATGGTAATACATATATACCTATTGCTGTTTATTTTTTGAAATAGAGCGTGAAAATTGATTAGGAAATATTTGTATTATAGTACATATAATTTTTCAAAGCATATTATTTATTTATGTCAGAAATAAAATGCATTTTATTAAGTGAATCTGAAATATATTATAGTTCCACTTGATTTCGTGCATTGCAAATTCTTTTTTTTTTTGCAAATTCAACAAATAAAATGTTCTTCAACTCCTAAGCAGAGTAAAGGAGCTTCGTAGCTTTGCCGAAATTGTACGAAATTTGCTGAAATTGGCTCGCTGTAATATATTTTGGGCCTGAAAATGCGGCGAAATGGATCACCAGCGGCTCAGCACGGACATGAGCTGGCCAAAATTAAATGCGAGTCAGACTTTGGGACAGATACTTCAGCTCTGGGCTGCGTGTCATGCGAGGCACGTTGGAGACGATGACGTGAGTCTTGGAGGGCTCAGACCGAGATGGAACTAAAGTTGTGCGGGATGGGGCAGGTCGGTTGTTGATATTAAAGCGACATTAACATTGAGCTTGATGGCTGCTTTGATGGCCCACGATACGTTTTTAAATGCACGAATATTGTCAGTTTGTCAGTTGTTCCACAAATTCGCATTCGTACTATGCATCTGGGATCGAGTGAGTTATCATAACACCAGGCGAAGGCGACCTTGCGACCGTTACTGAATTCTGATGGGAGCATCGGTGGCACTCCTCGCATAAATAGGCGGCACCCACAGCAGCCGGGCACAAACAGTTAGCACTCGTCTACCAATCAACATGAAGAGTCAACCCATCCTGATTCTGGCTGTGTGCCTCCTGGCCCTCTTCACCGTTTCCGCCATGCCACAGCGTCGTGCGAAGAGCCAACGCCAGGTGGAGTACTCATCCACACCCTACCCGGCAGCTGGCTTCCGCCCCATGATTCCGTTTAATCTGCCCGGTGAAGTGCAGCCCAAGCTCGAGACGGAACCACTGACCACCAGCAGTACCACGTCTGCGAACGAAGTGGAAACCCTGGAGGATACCGAACCACTTAGCACCACCGAGCAGCAGCAGCCGGAAGCGGAGACGGAAGCGGACTTAGAAGTGTCCATCCGCACGCCTGCCAACACCTACGGAGCCCCTGAAGAGCAGGATCCCCTGGAACCGGACACCGTAGAGGTAGTGGCCCAGGAGCCAGCCCGCGACTTTCAGCCCCCCACTCTGGATGTCGTCGAGGACTTTGCCGCCGATGGCGCTGCTGCTGTTGGTGGCGAGCAGCCTGTTGCTGATGTCCCTGCCCTGGGCCAAGCGGAGTCGCAAAACGATGAGCCGGAGGTCAAGGCCGTCACCCCAGCTGGAACCTATGGACCACCCACCGGCACCTACGGAGTGCCTGAGCTGAGCGAGACCGAAAACGAGTTGGATCTAGAGGAGTCGCAAGTTGAGCTGGTTGAAGAGGAGGCGGAGGCGGAGGAGGCGCTGACCAACGAACTGACCAGTGGCCGCCTGATCCTGCTGCCCTTGGGTGCCAGGGGATCACAGTTCGGTCGCCTTATCCTTGCCGTAGAGCAGCCACGTCTGCGCCTCAGGAGCGAACGACAGAGGAGGATTTAGGGATTCACTTGCCTGTCCAAGGGTGGGGATTAATTGAAAGAAAATATATGTACTTGATTCTACTGAGTTTGTCTGCGCTCATTTGAGGCTTTTACAGTTATTCGTAATTGGAAACGCCTAACAGAGTGGTTTCCTAAGAAATTATGAAATATTATCTCACTTGAAAGTTTTAAATATCAAAATACCGTAGTAGGTTAAGTTTTGAAGGGTTTCTCCATACTTATCCCATTTAAAAGTGGTTATTAGATTATAAAGTATTACCTAATCCCTGTCTTCTTAAGTACTTATTCAGCCAATTTAATAGTTTTCGTTGAATATACCTGGAAATGTTGTAGATTTTTTAAAGGACTAATTAAGGCGACTGTTTAAATGGAGAAGCTGTCCAAAAAATGTGTATGTCAAGAAATGTAATTGGTTGTGTCCAAGGGGGTCCTTACTACAATCCCTCCTGGAACTCCAACTCCTTTTCTCCATTATTTTGCAGATGAGGAGCTTTGCAGGACAATTTCTGTGCACGGCTCATTGCCTTGTTAATGCAACTGGTTTGGCATGTGATTGGGTCACGCCCACAGAACGCACAAGTGGGTGTGTCTGGGATTGCTGCTTCGTGGGACACTGTATGTATTTATGTGTGTGCAAGGACATCCCACCCATACATCGCCTAATTGATGCTTACTATTGTTTATTGTGTTATGAACCACAACTCAATGGAGATGAACAGGAAACGATGCACCAACTTCGCCTGACCATTTTGATTAGGTATTGTCCTTCGTCTGTCTGCCATTATGATTACGATGAGGATGTCCTGGTGTGACTATGTACTTGGCTTGTTATTAGCTCTGGCCTGGGACTCTTGTCTCCCTTTTTAGTGTCATGTGGATGTGCGCAGGGCCAAAAAAATACTTGCTTATCCAATGTGTTCTTGCAGTTAACCGATATTCACTAAACCGTTCAAGAGTTGAGATCAAAGGGGAGCCAATATTCGAGAAGTTTGTAACTCCAATTGAAAATAAAGTTTTATTTAATAACGGTCTTGCCTTCTACCGCTAAAAGGGGTATTCAATAACCACCAAACAGTCAAGTACTTTGTAAATTTAAAGGCCGTCAAAGTTGTTTTTCCGATAGATAAGCAAGCATTGACAATAGCTTCCGATTTCTATTTGTTGCAAACCGCTTTCATCACCTAAAACCCTTACTATTTTTATATCTACCAGCTCTTGCATATCAGCTACTAAGACAGTTGAGAATGCATCCTATAATCCCTGTAGCCCATCATCCCAACCTGCCTCAACGTGAATCGTCCCCGCTTTTTGCCATTCGACGCCACTGGGCGTTGGTGTATCACCCACATGGGGCGGCTATGTATTTTTGGGCCATTTGATCAAATGGAAAGAAAACTTTTCTCATTACTCATTGCCAAGACGGAGCAAACAAACCAGGCAACGCACCAACCAACCAACCAGCCAGCCGACAAACCAGCGCAACTAGCGGCAGTCAACATCTAACAGTCAACAACAGTGGGAAAAAGGGGATTCGCGGCAAAAGTGGGGCTGGATACTGGGGGATTTACAACAGGACCCAGCTGCAACAGTGGCAATAGCAGTCGCAGTGGCTGCGGCAGTGACTCGCATGTTTTGCTGAGTAATCCCACGTATGTATTTGCACTAAAACCCTCTGTTCCGCCTTTCCAGCTCGCTACACCACCATGGGACGGGTGCCACAACAACGGGACAAAAAAGAATCCCCACTGTCGGTCAATTAATCACGGTTGAACAAGTTTGTAAAAGATTATCTGTGCTGAATTGAGGATGGGGACGAGGAAAATTAAAGACGCAATTTATCACTAAAACAAGCAGCAGACAAAACATATTTCAAATTTATTGTTACTGCGGGGGATCTGCATTTTGAGTTGGATTCTAGTTAATAGTTGGGGACAGCGATATAGCCTCAGCTATACAAGGGGACCTCAAATAAAACCCGTGTGGTTCGAATAAGTAGTTCCATAAGCCATAATTTGTCAAAATAATATGACGATATAAAGCAACCATTTCTTATTTCTACATATGTATGATCTCTGTGCCAATCTATCCCACTGTACCCAACTGTTCGCGATGGCTCTCATAGTTCACTTCATAGTTTGACTCTCGTTTTTTAAGCTCTCTCTTTTTTCGGCACTCCACCTTTCCCATTTCGTGTGTGCGAAATGTTTTACGCAAATAACAATTTGACATTCTGGTAGGGGGAGTAACAAATGTATCATCATTGTGTACCCACCTTCCAGATCCACCACTCGACCAGACCGCTTCAGGGCCCTCACCGCCTCGTCGTGGGTGGCGTCCCGCAGTTCCTCCCCGTTGACGGTCAGGATAGCGTCGCCCACGTAGAGACCTTTGGCCTGGTCGGCGGCCATGCCCCGGAAGATCTTCGAGATGAGGATGGGCATGCGGTTCTCCCGGCCGCCCTTGATGGAGATACCCAGACCGTTGTTGTCCGACTTGATGATCCGCACATGACGCTTCTGGTTGGCCACATGGTCAGGTACGTCGCACATATCCATACCGCCGCCGTCGCCAGCATTGTTGTTGTTGTTCAGGCAAGAATCGCGGTCCCCATTGTCGATGCTGCCGGAGCCGTCTAACTCTGTGTCCTGGATATTCATACCGTGCAGCGACGCGGAACTTGGCAGGGTGCCGTTCTGGCCACCTCCACCTGCGCCACCGCCTCCTCCGCCACTGTGATTGCTTCTGTGGGAGAAAAATCGCAAAATTAGCAAAATCGAAGGCTAGCTTTATAAGGTTATAATGGTTAATAGGCAGAAATCAATGATCAACAGACATAAACGCCTAAAAATCTTAAGGATAAAAACTTGATGTCTAATATCTATTATATCAGCCTACGATCTACAGCGTGACAAAAACTTTAAAAGCATTATACTCGGTACTCGTTAAGTAACAGGCTATACTTCAATTGGAACAAGAGAGAACGCTATAGTAGAGTTCACCGACTATCTGATACCCGTAACTCAGCTATTCGAAGTGCAAAGGAGAGTCTTCAGCACATACAGTTTTTGGCGGTTTTGTGGGCGTTAGAGTGGGCGTGGCAAAAAGTTTTTTGGAAAATCGATAGAAATTTACAAGACTAATACAAAAATGAAAAAATATCAAAACATTTTTCAAAAGTGTGGGCGTGGCAGCTTTGGGCGGTTTGTGGGCGTTAGAGTGGGGCGTGGCAAAAAGTTTTTTGGCAAATCGTTAGAAATTTACAAGACTAACACAAAAATGAAAAAATATCGAATCATTTTTCAAAAGTGTGGACGTGGCAGTTTTGGGCGGTTTGTGGGCGTTAGAGTGGGCGTGGCAACATGAATCGATAAACTTGCGCTGAGTCTATGTCCCTGGAGTCTGTATGCTTAATCTCAACTTTTTAGCTTTTGATGTTCCTGAGATCTCGACGTTCATACGGACGGACAGACAGACGGATAGACGGACATGGCCAAATCGACTTGGCTACTGATCCTGATCAAGAATATATATACTTTATATGGTCGGAAACGCTTCCTTCTGCCTGTTACATACTTTTCAACGAATCTAGTATACCCTTTTACTCTACGAGTAACGGGTATAAAAAGTATGTAAATGGACGGGATTCTACGAAGCACTTATATTCTAAAATCACTAGTCTGTGTCCGCCCACTTTTGGTGCCATTAGTGTGCCATCTTCAAATACATCGCTTCCCTACTTGCATATGTATCTGCATCTCCCACGCACTCCCTTTAGCTAAATTACGGGTAGTCGAGAAGATCTTAAATTATATTAAAACCTCTTGTCCAAGAACCTCAAACATGTTTTTAGAAATAATCATGCTTTGTTCCTTATAGACCACAACTCACCCCATGGTTCCATTTAGGGTAGTAGATTGTCCATCGTTCGATGGCTGCGCCACCTCACAGGACTCGTCCAGACTGACGGCCAGGAAGTCCGTTTCCAACGTGACCAGGACGCGGTACCACGCGCCGCGTACTCGCGTTTCCATGTTGCCGCATCGCAGTCCTGAGGACGATGGGGAGTGCTGCTGCGGAATAGGCTGCTGGGCCGCCGGAGGGGTTCTCCCCAGACTCGAGGATTCCACCATGATTCCTCTCTGACTTGAAATGCACGTTGCTGATATGTGATTCTACATTGTAGTCGCCTAAAAGGGCAGAAAGAATAAGAAACGTATTATTTTAAATGCTAAACCTTGGCATGCAATTTTTAAATTTATAACTTAAAATTCATGTTAAAGCCAAACAATTGATATTTTTTATGTGACCCATATTAATAAATCCGTAATTTGTGGCATTTCAATTAATTGCATGGACAAATTTAAAATGGCCCAGCATTAAAGCGCTATCTTGCTGCATGTGAAATTTATTAATTTACTGTGTCTGATAAAATAAAAGCTTAGCCAATTTTATTGGTGTTTGGGCAATAATTAACAATGTGACAGTTGAACGGATGCAAAGTCAAATAACACTAATTGCGAAGATAAGCGATTAAGTTTTTACTGTGGTCATTAAAGGAATGCAACAAAAATTGGCCAGTTTAAATTGTGCCATTATAGAAATACACATTAATTCCTTAACCAGGTGAGTCAATGGGATCTTCAGTTTGACATGCAGATGACAGAGGCTGGAGGGAATTGCTTGCGATAAGCGGATATCAAATTAAATGTCCGGCATGTGGATGACACACACGGAGGCAGAAATGCGTAGCGGAAGAACGGACATTTGTCATTGTTTTGCCAGTCCAGGATTTATTGCATTTTCCGACAAGTCAAGAAGATAGGAGTATTCATGGGTGGAGATGGCAAAACCAGGGCGGGAATGCAAAAACCCGTGGCATTTGGGGCACACATCCTTCGACATCCGGCCACATCCTTCCACACTCTCCTTTCACATCCTTGGCAGCCGCAGTGCAACAGTTCCCCGCTCGGAGCTCTGCAATTACGCATCTTGTCGCCGCCGCGGGACTTTTTTCTATGATTTTCTATTTGACAAGTTGCCACTCTCCGAGGAGCAAGAGACCTGCCAGAGATCCCATCGTGACACGCCGAGGGGAATCCACCAGTTTGCAGGGCGAGCCAGCATCCAATTCGATTTCGTGCTCACGCTCTCAACCGGTAAAGGACTGCTCCAGTCAGACACATCCTGTTTCTGTGATTGTGATTGCGTCCGTGTGAGTGCCATTTGTATGTACATTTCCGTTACGATTCAGCAGGAAGTAATTTTGCCCCTGCTCTTCGAATGTGCTGCCGTCACCAAGTCTGTTTACTTTGCAATTTATTGTGCAACATTTGTAATTATTATTGCAATGCCGCAGCTCAAGGCCCCCAGAAGACTTGGCGAAATTTATTAAAAACTTTCCAAGTGTGTGACTGTTTGAGATGAAGGACGACGGCGCTGGCAACGTTGTCACCAACACGCTCATAATTGTAAACACTGCAAAACAATCTTAGGGGGACATGAATATATTCATTTAAGGATGCACGAGGCCTGACTTCTAAAATTGGGAAGGGCACATGGAAAGGGGTTTAACAATTTGCTTTTCAGTAAGTTATCAGTAAATGCCAAAAGAATTCAATATGAATTTCCAAAAGTTATGCGATATTGCTGCGACCTCGAAATACTAAGAACAAATATCCCAAACTATTGTTAAACTCTATTAATATAATCGTCGAATAGTTGCAACTGTGCAGATACAATAGCCAGTAGAAATCATATTCAATTTAGAAAAATGTCCTCAAATTCAACCGCGAGTCCGCTTCTTTTATTTCCAAGTAAAAAAAGTATTGTAGAACGTATTTTTTTTACGTAGATAAAATATAAATTCTAGCAATTTCCACTGCGCTCAACGTATTTGCAAAATTATATAAATTACAAACAAGAGAGAATTGCGCTGAGTCTATGTCTGTACTTGCTGAAACCTTCTAGCTTTTATAGTTTCTGAGATCTCGACGTTCATACGGACAGGTGGACGGAGAGACAGACGGAGATGGCCAGAACGAGTCGGCTATTGATCCTGATCAAGAATATACATATAAACCTTATATGATCGGAAACGCTTCCTTCTGCCTGTTACATATGTACGTTAAACGAATCTAGTATACCCTTTTACTCTACGAGTAACGGATATATTTAATATTTGATAATTTGCAAAAAAATCTGGCAGTGAGAGCTTTAACAAAATACCCCGTGTGTAGACCAAAATAAAAGTGAAATGTTGGTAACAACCCGCTGACATGGCCCAAAGGAGATTAGACTGTTTGCAGATGTGGGTCACGCCCCCTTTGTAACACCCCGGCAATCTGACCCTCTTTTAGCCCCTCGCCATTAAAAACCAGCCCATGTCATCGCCTAATAAGCGCCGGACGTCGCTTGTCGCCAGCGTTCTGTCGTTTTTCATGCTCTGCTTTGGCTAATTTAACGCCAGGCGGTCATAAATTATGCGCCCAAAAGTAGGCAGCGCGAAAATCGTCCAAAAAAATTGAACTTAAATGCTGGGAAGTGGCAGCAGCTGCTGCAACCCATACATATACATACCACACAGGCACATACACATGCAAGTTGCATTCAACTCGCACAGAATTTTTTCGCGCTTTCGTGTAATAATTTTTTTTTGGCCTCGCTTTAAGGCTCGCCTTTTCGTCCGATTTGTTCGCTTTGTTTTTTGTGCCAATTTTTGTAATGCAAACTTGGTGATGGGCGAAAAAGGAGGTCCTTTGTATCGATACGTAAAGCAGTAGCAGTACCATCATGCAGCAGCACCCCAATGCGGAATTGCCATAAATACGTAAAGCTTTTTTCCTTCGCAGCGGCCTCTCTCCCACACTCCTTCTGTCCGAGCGGGAAAATATTACCCTGCGTAAGTGTGTGTGTGTAAACGGGAAGTGTGGGTCTTGTGGCGGAGCCATTAAAAAGTCATAAAATCATAATTTGTGAACGAGAATTTATTTCGAAAAAAATTTATGGCCGGCTCTGGCTTCTTTTCCCCGCCGTAGAGGCTCCATGGAATTTTTGCTATTTGCTTCGCTTTTTAGATGTGTGTCACTTGGTGGGTGTGGGTTTCGGTGTGCAAATGTTGCTTCAATAGAGCGAGTGGCAACTGGCGCCCTCACATTGTTTCCCCACATTAATTTAATCCGCATCCTTTTCAGCCGGGACCATGCATTTAATTCTTTTTATCTCAACCATCCACGTTCCGGTGATTTAATGGTAAATGTATGCAAAAATGCTGCGCCGGTTGATGGCGGAAAGGTCTCCTATACGTTTAATGGAATCTTGATCGTTATCGGCCAAATTGACAACGATATATTGCGGATGGATGGCGGAGAAAGAAAGGCCATTCTGAATGGTCGACTTTTTATTGCATACTTTGGGGCTCCTGGGAAAATGGGGGGAGAAAAGTCAGGTTGTAAATGGTTGAATGTTAATGGAAATATCAATTTCAAAGTAGACACAACACTTTGAACGGAGTAAAAAGTGCTTCGTAATTGTACTGTAAAATTTATAAGATATTTTGAAAGAACTTTTTACCATTTATTTTAGATATTTAATGCAAGAAAATATGGAATATAATTGCTGGGTCGTGTATAGCCGAACAAAGGACTTTTCTAATGGTTATTTAACGTCATTTAAGCCAATTCATCGTCCTGTTTTTCACCGCTCTCCTCTTTTCGTCATTTGGTCCTACATTGGCATCCTTACCTTTCATTACCTTCCTACCTAAGCTTCGATTAAGGTAGAACCCACATGGGGAACACTTGACGCTTGGCCGTGACACCGCCTTGAGCCATCGGCCCACAGAACACCTACCTCCCGACCTTTTGACCTAGCCAGCCACGACAACCCGTCGCCCCATGACCGGTTCCACCTCCTGGCCACTGATGCCATCGAAGCCTCTTAATCATTCCTAACAATGCCGCCACACGTTGGGCTGGTATTAGGCTCTCATACCGCTCAACTGGTGAAAATCAATACGCATTTACGTTCGTATACTCGGAATATATACATATAAATTGCGCACTAATGATCTTTAAATACACATAATACCCAGAACATGCCGCACACAAGGACAGCTTCACACACTCGAACTGTGGAACGAAAAGGGCGGATGCCCTGTTGGTTACCCGACATTTGTATTGTTAGTTATTTTTGTAAAAAAAACTTGTGAGCTTATAAGCATAGAGTTTACAACAGTTAATAAATACAGTAAATTTATTTTGGTAAGTTTGACTAGAAGGAGAATCAGTACTATTATGTATAGTATTAATATAAAATATCAACTTCGAGAATCAAATTTGCCTGAATAATCATAAACCCTTGCATGCTTACTCTGATCTGATTCACTTTTTCTGTACTACTGCTACATATGTATATACGAATTATAAAATGGCTTGTCTGTATAATAGAGAGACTAGCCTTGAATTTATAACTCATTCCATAATGAATGGAAAGTTTTCTTTTAATCCCCAATTGCACACCAATTTATAGTCCCTTACTACCGCTTATTTGTGTCCCAGTGTGAACGCGGCATTCACAGTTGACCTAGCCTCCTGCTGTCGTTTCGCCATTCATGTGTGTGGGAGTCGGATAGATAGTTTTTTCATGTGTTCGCCGCAAAGCCGCCGCTGCGACCGATAAAAGCCAAAACAAACCTCCGAGATTTGCTTATTAGCACATACAACACCGCCCACACAGCCTGGCCCTCCCCCTTTACCACACTCAGTGCCACAACATAACCCAACTCCGTCTGACAAATTATTCAGCATTGATTAATTATGAAAATGCGTTTATATCGATTGTATTGTGCGGGGTCGGGGGATTATGTGTGTGTGTGTGTGGAGGGGTTTTGTGTGCATCAACTTTTTGGGCGATGGTTTTATGGCCACAGCTCTGGTGTTTGCTCAATTTTAATCCCAGAACCACTTCAAGTCTGCTCAATTTGGATAGTTATTAGTTTAGATTAAGAACAACCTTCTTAAACTCAATTGAATATATGAATTACTGAACCGAATTGGTTACTGTACTGACTGGGAATTGTTTTTGGATATTACAGCTTATCTGTGATTAAAATAATAATAATTATTGTATCAATCCCAGCTATCGCTAGCAAGGCCCATTAAAAACAAATCAAGATACCCACCAGATCCTCAACGGCAATTCGACAGAAATGCGGGTTCTAAATACAACCAACTGATTTCGTGCACTGCAGAGAGACTAGGGGATTATTATGTACAGCCGTTGGCAAACACTCAACACCCCCAATGCGAGCATGTAAATGAGACGTTCGGGTTGAAGGGGATCGCAGGTGAAGTGGGTGGTGGTGGGTGGAGCTGTGCTACAAGGTGTGCGGAGTGTCTGTAATCACCGAAGGCGGCTAACAGCAGGTGGACAGAGACAAAAGTCAAGCAACAAACGAAGGGAGAAGGGAAATGCGAATGCGTACAATGCCGTTCTCCACTTATTAATTGCCAGTGTCTTGGCATAATTTACACTCATTTGTCTGTTGACTGCAAGTGGAATCTCCTCATAGACGAAAAGAAATGGCAATGCACTGAAACCCTTCGACATACGAAACCACTTCATTCTCCGCTAGCACAGAGGCTAGTTTAAAACCTTTTTGTGAAAAAAACGTGTAAACAGTAACATAAATTAACGCAAAAGCGAATTGAAAAGAGTAGATAAAAATTAAAATTGCATACACTATCATACTTAACATGATGATAAATTATATCATAATACATATGTATGACGCTTGGTTGTTATAATTATAACTGTAATATACTTGTAATAATTTAGTAAAATAGCTACTTCACCAAAATTAAGAAATAGTTAAAACGACGAATAAATACCCATGAACAAGGCTCCATTAAGCTTCTCTACTCCTTTTCACAGTGTACTGTTTCATGAAATGCAAAATGTGATAATGCAGCTTCATTAAGTGCAATTTAAGTGCGATATTTTCCCGACGATACCGTCGCCGACGCCTCTCAGTCACATCGCTGAGCTGTTGAAAGGCGCAATGGATGCCAGAAGGTAACGGAAACAAATGGAACAAAAGCCGGGCCAAGAAAGGAAATAAGCAGCCAACAAGATGGTGAAGTGGGGATTTGAGGAACCGGGGGCTAACAGACCAAGTGGAAATGCTCTAATGCACGTAATTGCACGTCGCTCTGATTAAGTTAGCGAAATTTGGTTTCTTTCTCTGGGAGAGAAAGCAGCAGACTGTTAAGCCAAAAAGCGGATTACACTATTCTAAAAACATAGTTTCTGCGCTCAAAATGAAAGTGATCCAGAAAAGCAAACCGCTTATAATTAGGTCGCTTTTCATTAAAATAGACATCGGTTTTCGGGATTTTAAAAAATATATTTCTAATCCGATTTGTTAGCACAAAGTACCCATATTACGGTTAGAGAAAAGAACAAAAGTGGACGATACAGTGACATTTTCCCATATTTACTTTTATCAACATTTTCGGAAAATTGAATTTTTAGTAAAGTAAGGAGTAAAGTTTATTATTAGTTCTATTCAACAAACAATAAATTTGGTAACCAGCTCAGAGACGTTCGTAAATACTTTTCTTTCTTGTTTTTTTCTTTAACATCAAAACTAAATTACCACTTCCTTATAAGTTGGTTCATCATTTATAAGACGATCAGTACAGTGTCAACCAACTACAGAGCACGTTATGCGTTGGCATGCAATACTTCTAATCGTGCCTGTCAGACCGTCTTAATAATAGGGTATTGCGACTTTTCAGGTTGTACTTAGTGGATTTATTGTTATGGGTCTTATGAGTGAAGTAAACACATTTAACGCGGAAACGTAAGGACAATTTCAATACTTTAAATGTTAATGCTAATCCCCACCCCCCGGAAACTCACCCACACTTTCAAAGGGAAAGGAAAAGGGCAAATGGCAACAAAAAATCATAGCAGTGGTTATCTGTCAACACATATCGGCGAATGCATGTCAATTACCGCTTAAATGCTTAGCACAAAAGCCGGCAAAAGGTGCGGAGTGTGGTTGGTTTGAGTGGGTGGGTGGCGATGATGATGATGATGAATACCGATAGTAAACGGAATTAACTTTCACGCAACATAACAGCAACGACTGCAGCAGCGGCGACTTGAATGAAAGAAAAAGCTTACGCCGTCGCAGAGACGGAGCTTTCCGGCAAAGCGCGCGTAGTAAATGTGCGGGTGGTGTTTGGGGGGAGGAGTGCGGCATAGGCCATTTCTGCGTGGGGGCACACTCTTTGTTGACAAGGAAACATATCCAAGAAAATTAAAAAAAATATTCAGAGACATGAAAAAGCGATGAAAATAGGTTACCACCTACCATTCGATCGTTTTGCGAAGTACTTTGCGAAAAGCAATTAATGCTCAGGAACTAGAATTGGCGCCTGCGCATGAACACACACCTACACTCTGGCACACACTGTGGCGCTCCCGTGCTCCAGTGTGTGCGTATGTATAGGTATTTTTTGCTTTCAACTTATTTTGATTTTATTGCACTACTCGGCGGCTCCCTTTTAATTCAGAGCCCAGAAAACATGTTCAATTGATATGCCAACAATTACGCGATGCGACGTCAAGCGAAGTAAACACTTAACATTAAGAAATGCCGTACTACAATACTGGTCGGCCAATTAGCTCTTAGCTTTTTGTCTGTCGCTTTTCATTATTATTGTTTGTTCGGCGGAGACGGCGGCGCTTGTGAAAAGCCGTTTGAAAAGCGCGATGATGAGTTCGTAGGCGTTGGAAAGTCGCGAAGCAATAAAACCTATGAAAGTGCACTTTTTTGTTAAATAATATATGATGCGTGTTGTTTTACCCCGCGATTTATCGGATATCAAGGATTTACGCTGTATTTTCCAAATATTCGTAAAGGGAACCGAATGCAACGCGGCTAAGATTCAGAATAAAAAGAAGTTTATGCACGCAAGAGCTTAAATAGACATGGCTCTCACGAAAAGCTCCCTCTCTAACAAAAAATAAGGGACGGATAAGCAATGTTTAGCAACAGAGCCTCTATTGTTGCAGCGACAAAATTCACAATGACAAGGTTGCTGACACAAAGTTGCAAGGAAGACGGTGTTTATAATGTTTCTGCTATTTATTTATAACATTTAATTATAACATTTATTTTACAATATTTAAAAACAACCACAAAAGTAAAACCCACTTGCAATATGTTCTTAAGTCTTTAGACCGACTGTCGGTCTTGTGTGCGCAACCGCCACCATCTAAACAGATGGCGCTGGCGTAATTTTCCAACCATTTCGTTGTATTTCCCAGTTAAGTCGACACAGGTGATAAATATAAAAACAAAAAAAAACACTATAGTAGAGTTCCCCGACTATTTGATACCCGTTACTCAGCTAGTGGAAGTGCGAAGAGAAATTTCAATACTAACCGTTTTTGGCGGTTTGTGGGCGTTAGAGTGGGCGCGGCAAAAGGTTTTTGGCAAATCGATAGAAACTCACAATACTAATAATAAAATGAAAAAATATCAAAACATTTTTTATATGTGTGGGCGTAGCAGCTTTGGGCGGTTTGTTGGCGTGGCAACAAGTTTTTTGGCCAATCGATAGAAATTTACAAGACTAACAAAAAAATTAAAAATTATCATAACATTTTTCAAAAGGGTTGGCGTGGCAGTCTTGAGCGGTTTGTGGGCGATACAGTGGGCGTGGCAAAAAGCTTTTTGCAAATCGATAATAATTCACAAGACTAATAATAAAATTAAAAAATATCAAAACATTTTTTAAATGTGTGCGCGGTCTATTTTTTGGCGGTTTGTGGGCGTTAGAGTGGGCGTGGCAATCCCATCAAGCATATATACTTCCTTCTGCTTTTACTCTACGAGTAACGGGTATAAAAATATTACAAAATCAATCCACTATAATCAATACCAACCCAGATAGGTTGACATCGGGTAACACGTTGTTTAATTTTAAACTGCTGTAACAGCAGATAAAACGAAACTCCAGATCAAGCTTCAGTTTCCGCAGTGTGAACACTGCGTTTTTTTAATTTGGATTGGAAACTCGCATAAGTCTTTGCTGAATACCGTTTTTATAAACGTTAGTTTTGGTATTTTTGACGTACTGCCTTATTTTTTTCACTCGCTCACTTCCCTCTTAGCTCGTGAAGGAATTAAACGTCTCTGTGCCTTGGATTACTTACTCATGTTTACAGCATTCGGTCATAAAAAATTAAATCCAATAAAGCTGTATTTTGTACAATTAACGAAAGTAGGACTTGGCGAAAAGCAGTTCCTTTTTCTTCGAGGAAAATTTAAATTGAATTTAAATTAAGAGTAATCGGCTTGAAAGTTTATAAATATTAAGTAGCTGTAATTTTCTGTGATTTTCCATTTACTTAAGAATAAGGAAAAAGTGGAAAATCGTTCGTTAAAAAAAAAGCAAGTGTTGCTAATGATAAGCGTGCCACAATATTAGGAGTGAGCGTTTCAGGCTTAGGTCATATTGCATACATATAAATTTTATACCCAGTAAAATTCAGCACTAAAAAATCGATATGGTTTGATTAAAGCGTTTTCAGAGGTTTCAAACGTTCAAACCATCAGAAGCGTTCATAAACTTGAGAGGAAACTTATCTCAATATCCGTTGTTTGGGAGGAATAGAGGTTTAGTTTTCAAATTGTTGATAAGGGACGCGAGAGGAAGACGCCAAAACATTTCCATGTTCCCCAATTAAGCTAGTTCTCTAACTATTAAGCTAGTTCTCTAACTATTAAGCTAGTTCTCTAACTATTAAGCTAGTTCTCTAACTATTAAGCTAGTTCTCTAACTATTGCTTTTCAATATATTTGGCCTCGCTTTATATTAATTATTCAATATTTTTTTTAATTTATATATATATATATATTTAATTTTTTCATTAATCATTTTTTTTCATTTATGAGATAAAAGGCTGAGTTTAGCTTTTTTATGTTTATCAGCAATCACAGTCCAATTGCAATGTTTAAAAAGCAAAACTTTTATAAGTTTGTATAAGAGATCTATTTTAGGCACATAACTTTCATTATCTACATGAAACCATAATGAGAAAACACTACTTTCTTTTGTGCACCTAATGCATTGGTCTACAATAAATTTTTGTATACACATTTGTTTATTATTATTTTAAAAATATTTTCAAAAACTTGAATGTGTATTTTACAAATATTAAATAATAGATCAGATGGTGCCTTTAGTTTTCCAAAGTCCAACTCTATCAAGTACTTTTTCTCATGTATAAAAAGCTCTGATGAAGCCGTTCAATGCTCAGTTTCTTTTAAAATTACCGATCTGCATTTATCGCAACTGGATCCTTTTGCAATATATCCAACAAAATATCTACTTGAAGTTAATTCAATGGGAACAACAAATTATCTATATTTTGGTCAAAGTACCTCTCATTGCCCTCTACAATTTCA
Organism: Drosophila teissieri; assembly: GCF_016746235.2. NCBI lineage: Eukaryota > Metazoa > Arthropoda > Insecta > Diptera > Drosophilidae > Drosophila > Drosophila teissieri. The sequence continues at coordinate 21,920,104 of NC_053031.1, forward strand.
GAAAATGATACAGAGTATTCTTGCTGCTGTATTTCTTTTTTTTCAATGCAAGGCTGATATATAATTGAATCAAACTCTATTGGCAACATCACATCATCATCTCATTCGCAACTAGACTATTGATAAAATTTAAAAATGTGTAAGGATATTAGCTTGGCAATTATTATATTATATTATTTAACTGAAGGATTTCTGCAGTTACCACCTCGAACGCACGCAAATATATTTTCGAGGGGATCCTGGTTAACTCTACTTGTTAAAAAGCCTGTGTGGTCCATATATATATTTTTTACGAGTCCAAATATAGCTTCAGAAGTTTGGATCAAGCCATCAAGACAATATATTTTAATCCCGTGATATTTTACGCTCTTTATGTATTCCTCTGCATTTCTTTCAGTATTGTTTACTTAAAGTGCGCATTTCATGGGTTTTTTGTCAGTTAATGCTTTGCTATTCAGGCAATCAAAGTAATCATTAGCTTTTTCGACAAATACAGTAGTAGAAGCTGCAACTTCGGGACTATTTCGATTAAATTGCTTGTTTTGGTTACAAGTTTTAATTGCCGCCTGCAACTGTGTGACTAAGTGTGAGTTGCCAAACATACCCGCATTAGCTCAAATCTATTTGGATTTTCGTGACTCCTTGTTAATTTAGTCATTCTTGTTACTGACCCTTGATCCAATTCGTAAACCTCTCGGATGACATCAAAGTCGACTCTTCCGTCTTAGCTTTTAGAAAATTATTTCTTATAGACTTGAAGTGATGCGGAATGTCATAAAACATAATATTTTGTACTATTTAAGGTAAAGTAAGGTTTCTCATTGGTGACTTCAAGTAATGAGGACAATTTTCTATTGGTACCTCCTTGAACTTAAACAACACCCCTTACTTTGAACTCAATATTTTCAGCAATATTAATGTTTTTATAAATAAGCTTTTTCAAGCAATCGTCATTCATATTTGTTTCGGGCACGAAATAGTTTTATATAAATTTCCATTTCTTTAAAATACCCCAAAAAACAAATACGCAAATGTTGCTTCCCATTTTATTATTATTATATGTTGAAGTGGACCTGTAATATATGCTCTGAGCAAACAATTTTTCGGAATCATTCCATCTTGTATTTGTGCCCATTTTTTCTGTAAGAAGCATTTTCGCCAATATTTTTTCATTTCCCGTTAAATTAATTTGATCAGTATGAGACTGTGAGCGGTATCTTTTTTGGGCAGCCGACCTTACAGCATTCAAATTTATTTCATCATTATTGCAACTATTATATTTAATAAGGTCGATCTGGAATTGTTCCTTTCTTCAGATATCTTACCCCAATATCTGGGGAGAAATGATCGTGGCATAAAAACAGTGATGAAGTGCTTGCCACAAAATCCTCCGTAAATTGGCACTTTTCCGCCTATATCATTAAAATTGTTGGATCCTCTTTAGGAAACCTAAACAATTTAAGAGTCGGAAAATCGCGCCTAGATTTCTGGCAGTGTGGTAAGCTGCACTGGTTCCCACTTATGTTTACCCTTTTTTTTCGGCCATAGCCATAAGGCAATTTCAATGTGCTAATAAAATATTTATACCCGTTACTCGTAGATTAAAATTTTGAAATCGGTACCCAAGGAACACCACGTGGAGTCCGACGAGTTACAACGGGGTCGTTTAAACCAAAATCAATTTGTGGGGATCTACGAGTCGACTTGAGTTTTAAAATTTTGTAAAAAATGTAGAAAACTCCATGCTCCCCAAAAATTTGGTTTGCCCGCAGCTATCCACTACCTTCTCTGCCTCCCTATCCCTAACTAATATACCACTGTGGTAACTATACGTGGTCTCAAATGTGCGAGCATTGGCCCGATTATCGAAAATATTTTAAAACGCCCAATCAATATGCGTACTGCTATTGGTTGTAGGCGAATCCAAATCTAGCAAGGAACTAAAACCTTTTACATCTACTAAAAAATCGAAAATTTGTTTGCAGCAGCCAGAGATGGAGTTGAGGCACAAGTTAAAATCTTCTAACACTAAACAATTACTATTTATAAATGTGTGCTGCTGAAAGAACTCCTTAAACTCAGTTTCAAACTTTTTTAAGGGATAGGTCGGACTTTTATATAAAACAAAAATCCCTAAAGATCGGTACTTAAAGATAGCAAGCTCAAGCACTGGCGAGGCTAAATTTAAAAGATTTGAAAGAAATCGAGCACTTGAGCAAAGACTACCATTCTTAAATAGTTCGTTTCGAATAAAAACGAGAATGCCTCGTTCCGTATTATGGGAAAAAATATTAAGGATCGGACTATTGATTAAACAATTGAAATGGCCATCTAGTAGCTTAGTGGAACACAATTCTCGGACCTCCGCTTCTGAAGCTGAATCCTGAGCGGCTCTGGGGAGGACAAAAGGTCCACAAAATTAAGAGACCTGCCGAAAATTTGAAGTGTTGGACGTACTCCCTAAGGACACCAGTGGCTCCGTTGACGAGACCATCTGATGTATCTATTGACATTGACCGTCATCATATATAATATATACAATAATTAATCGATTAATTTATTGTGCACTTAATATTAATAATAATTAGAGTCATCGCAGGTAAATAGTTTATTATCTGTTAAATCGTAGTTTGCTTTTAAGCATTCGGTTCTTTTTCAAAATAATAACTCAAGTTACCTCAGTGTAAACATTTATATTGCGTTTACGCTCTTTGTCGATATCGATAGAAAACTATCGTACGTCTTGCTAAATCCATTTGGTATTTTTGAATTACTGCCTTACTTTTCCCATTCTCTAACTTTCTCACTTCTCTTTTGGATCTTGAACGAATAAAACGTTTCTCTGCTGAAGATTTTATTACTCACTGTTATGTGGTGTATTCGGATTGACAAAAAAAAACTAAAAGTTGCTAGGCTGGGAAAAATGCGAATGAAGTTGGGAGGCACTGATTATATTTAGTACCATTAACGTAAACAAAACCTGTAGTGGTCTGTCACTACCAGCTTCTACGGGCCGCAATTCTTTGTTTCAGGCAAGAGTCCAAATGAGAAAACATTGTTGCACCGACCATAGAAATTTCGTCTATTATAAGAATTTAAAGATCAATAAATCTTGAACGAAGGGTATTTAACTAATCAGGACTTAAACTTCTAAGTGCGGACCCAGCCTGATTTACAGGGAGAGAGAACATGAAATGAAGAGTGGATCCTCCGAATCCGAAAGCAGCTTTGCCTGTGGGAGCACACAGTAAAATTTTTACAGAAGTTGGGTCGCATCCTACTCTACCATTATACTCCTTGGATAGAGACTGAATTAAGGTTGATATTAATCTACTTTTGCCGACACCTGCTCCGCCACCTACGAACTAATAAAAGGTTCGATTTGTCCTTGCATTATGCAAGACATGTGTAAGGAAAGTTTTTTGCTCCAAATTTAGAGATCTAATTAAATTTAAAGTTTAAAGGGGATGTAAGTGGCGGAAGCTTTATTACGCGGATATTGCTATCCGGATCATAATCTAAAACATTGTTGCTTAAGTTTAATATTTCAGGAATTGCTAATGCCCTAGGTTCAACTCATTAGGTTCAGCCTCCTCTTCTTCATTTTATTCACTAGTATCTGCTTCCATGGCCCTTCTAAGCGCGTCATCTAAACTATCTATGGCATTACACTTTTCAAAGTTGGTTTTAATAGACTCCTTATTCTCCTTGTAAAATTCTTCAGAGAATGAACAATCAAATACCTGAGTTGGATATGAAATGAGTTCGGACCCATTCACCGACAGCACCAAAACGGACCTGATTTATATTCTGAATAATCTTTGTCAAATCCTCAACCTCAGCATAATTGAAGCGGAAGTTTCGATCTTTATGCTTAGAAAACCATTCTCTCGGGATCTTCGGAACGCCATCAAGACCTGAGAGCCCTGCATAAGCTGTCCCCATGGCGGCTCTTTCATCTTCCTGTTCTGCAACAATATCATTGAGATCCTCAGCAGTTGCGAGTTGAATCCTTGCTCCAATGCTCCCACGATGTGCGAAATAAATGAAAGCGGCATTCACAACGATGTCACTTTGTATGCCGTTGTCGATCATAATGGCATTGATTGATCTGGGTGACCCAAACAGAGATCCAATGACGTGAACAAAAGTGTGTGTAGACGGGTTGCTGCTAGCTGAGTATGGACTATCACTAATCTTATACCCATTGCAAAGTTCCAGCTAGATCGTCATTCTTCAAAAGTTGTTTCATGTAAGTCAGATTAACTAACCCGGAACAACCTTGGTTACGTAAGCCAATTGTACCAAAACGTAATTTCGCCCAGGATGGTTTGGGAATCGCTCCAGAAACATACAGCTGTGTTCACAAAAATAGCAGTGCTCATAAGCTGCAACTTTAAACTTAATTTTATATATCAAAAAGTAAATGAATGTTCACAAACTTAATTTTGTTTCAACTTTGTGATTATTTTTAACAAAAACAAATCAATTTTTTATTCAATATGTTAGTTTTTTTTATATAATTAATTTAAACAAAAAAGTGCTGTTTACAGCTGCTCATAAAAACAGCAGTGCACAATGAAAACAATGGAATTAGTTGAAAACAAGAGAGAACGCTATAGTCGAGTTCCCCGACTATTAGATACCCGTTACTCAGCAGCTAAATTTAAAGAACAATAAATATGCCTTTATATATCTACGTAATTTTTCGCCGCTCGAATTAGCTTCCGATTAAAATTTTTAAATCGGTACCCAGGAAACACCACGTGGAGGCCGTTGAGTTACAACGGGGTCGTTCAAACCAAAATCAGTTTTCGGGACCTACGAGTCTTGAGTTTTAAAACTTTGCACAATTTATAAAACTCCATGTTCCCCAAAAATTTTGTTTGTCCGTAGCATACGGAGGCATAGATATTGTTATTATTAAATAAAATAATTAAAAAATGAATTATTAAAATAAATTAATTAAAATTAAACTTATTTAAAAATATGAATTATTTTTTAGATTTTTTTTAATTTTACTTAATTTTTTTGTGGGTTTTTCTTGTTTTTGTTTTAAATTAAATTAAATTATCAGACTTATTTAAAAAAATATTAATTATTTTTTTAGGTTTTTTTTGTTTTTTTTTTTAATTTTAATAATAAATACATCTAATAACTAAAAAATTCAAGTATTTTTTTTTGTGTGTTTTTTTTTTTTTAATTAAATTAAATTATCAGACTTTTTAATAAATTTTAATTTTTTTTTTTTTTTTTTTTTTTTTTTTTTTTTTTGGGCTTTTTTTTTTAATTTAATAATGAATAATTATAATGAAAATAAATACTTATTTAGTTTATATTTAATTAAATATCTACAATACCTAATCTGCCTCCCGAATGCTAACTAATATACCACTGTGGTAACTATATGTGGTCTCAAATGTGCGCGCAGTGGCCCGATTATCGAAAATATTTGAAAACGCCCAATCAATATGCGTATTGCAATTGGTTGTAGACGAATCCAAATCTAGCAAAGAACTAAAACCCTTTACATCTACTAAGAAATTGAAAATTTGCTTGCAGCAGCCAGAGATGGAGTGGAGGCACAAGTTAAAATCTCCTAACACTAAACAATTACTATTTAAAAATGTGTGGTGCTGAAATAACTCCTTAAATTCAGTTTCAAACTTTTTGAAGGGATAGGTCGGACTTTTATATAAAACAAGAATCCCTAAAGATCGGTACTTAAAGATAGCAAACTCAAACACAGGAGAGGCTAAATTTGAAGGATTTGAAAAAAATCGACCACTTGAGCAAAGACTAACATTCTCAAATAGTTCGTTTCGAATAAAAACGAGAATGCCTCTTTTTGGTCGGGCTCCGCTAGCTACTGACTGGCAATCTAATCTCACTGCTGTGGTAAAGCCAGGAATTTCGTATACTTCATGTGAGTATGTTGATGCTTCAACGAAGCACAAAAGAGAAGACCTAAGCATTAGACGATCGGAACAAACATCGCTAATATGGCAGTGTAAACTTTCCGTATTATGGAAAAAAATATGAAGATTCGGACTATTGATTAAACAATCGAAATGGGTATTCAGTAGCTTAGTGGAACGCAATTCTCGGAGCTCTGCTTCTGAAGCTGAATCCTGAGCGGATCTTGGGGGGACAAAAGGTCCCATAATGAAGAGACCTGCCGCAGTTGTTGCTCTACTACAGGCTACATACAGCGCAGCTCTCTGCATGCTGGAGTTAGTGTGAACTACCACTTTACTGTACGTAGCTCCTTGACTTTTATGAATAGTAATTGCTTCTGCAGGAACCACTGGAAACTGCTTTCGGTCAATTGTAGTTGCCTGATTAGAATTAATTTGAAAACTTTTTATTATTTTCGAAATCGGCGTCCATAAAGCCTCCTCACAATGTCTGCGCTTGGAACGCGCATTTACTCCTATGCTTTCATCCAAAAATTTTATCCAAAGAAGATCTGGAGTGTTGGACGTACTGAAGCCTATCTCCCTAAGGACACCAGTGGCTCCGTTTACGAGACCATCTGATGTATCTACATTGACCGTCATCATATATTTGGCAGTGGTTTTTAAAGTCAGAGAGGTACACAATCCTTGTGTCTCAGATGTTTTTAGGGACCTAGCTTGTTCCAGACATCTGTTCCTCTGCTCTAAGCTTATTTGAGCGGACTTAACTGAGTCTATAGCTTCCGAGAGAAATTGAGCAGTGGGAATCGAGTTAAGCTTCTCCCTATTGTACCGATCTGTGTCCTGATTACTTGTAAAAAGGTGAATTGAGTCATTTGGAATTTGACTTTCATCGGAAATTCTAGATCTAAGCAAGCTAACATCATCAGACGTCATTTGGCCGGATGCCATGTTATTGAGTGCAATAGCAAACGGTTGGTCATCTCGCTGTCGCATTATTTCTGTGAGTTCAAAAAACCTAAAAGGACTCCACAGATACGATCCAAATATAGCACTGTATGGATCATGCGCCGGGGGCTGAAAAATCCAGCGATCACATACGGGCCGCAACTGTCTAAGATCGCCGAACACGATAACCGAAATACCTCCGAAAGGAGTTTCAACATTAGAAAATATTTGCTTTAGGCGAGAGTCCAAATGAGAAAACATTGTTGCACCGACCATAGAAATTTCGTCTATTATAAGAATTTTAAGATCAATAAATCTTGAACGAAGGGTATTCAACAAATCAGGACTTAAACTTCTAAATGCGGACCCAGCCTGATTTACAGGGAGAGAGAACATGGAATGAAGAGTGGATCCTCCGATTCCGAAAGCAGCTTTGCCTGTGGGAGCACACAGTAAAATTTTTACCGAAGTTGGGTCGCATCCTACTCTACCATTATACTCCTTGGATAGGGACTGAAATAAGGTTGATATTAATCTACTTTTGCCGACACCTGCTCCGCCACCTACGAACTCATAAAAGGTTCGATTTGTCCTTGCATTATGCAAGACATGAGTAAGAAAAGTTTTTTGCTCGAAATTTAGTGATCTAACTAAATTGGCTAAGTTTAAAGGGGATATAAGGCGGAAGCTTTATTACCCGGATATTACTATCCGGATCAACATCTAACAAATTGTTGTTCAAGTTTAAAACATTAATTTGAGAAGATATTTCAGGAATAGCTAATGCCCTAAACTCCTCATTATGTTCGACCTCCTCTTCTTCATTTTCTTCTATATTATCTGCCTCCATGGCCCTTCTAAGCGCGTCTTCTAAACTATCTATGGCATTATACTTTTCAAAGTTGGCTTTAATAGCCTCCTCATTCTCCTTATAAAATTCCTCGCAATTTCTTTGAATTAAATCTACCTGTTCGTTTCGCCATGGAGAAAAGAGCATAACTAATGATCTAAAATAGTTAATCCTATCTGTATTAATATTAAATGGCCTATACCTAATAATACTGGCCTTATTTCTTTCCCTAATAAAACCGCTTCCATCCCGCAGCGGAAAATATACATCTCCTAACACGTCATTGCCTTCTTCAGTTTCATCGTCACTATTTGCCCTCTGACGAGTACTTCTACGGCTTTTCGAAAACTCAAAATTTGCTGAAAAATCGGCTAAACACAGGCCTTCATGGAAATCTGGTCTTTGTTCGTATCTATCCAGCAATCCTTTCAGAAATATGTCAGCTGAATTCTGAGGCATATTTTGAAGGTCGCGTGTAGGTCTAAGCATACGAACTCGTTGTTCTGGAGGGAAGGTGTTGATATGAACGCACTTATTACTTGCTTCGGACAACGCCATTCCCAGACAACAATACACGGCTTCCTGAGCAGATATCTCAGTGCCTGAAATAAACTTGTGACCGAGATACTGTAGCTTTTGTCGAATGCTTGAATTGCCTCTTCTAAAGTCATTAGCTGCTTCTCGCATTAACTTCGAAATACCCCGTTGGGATTTGTTAATATAATTAATAATGTAGCTACAGCAAGCAAAAGGGTCCAAAATTAACTGGATATCCATATTTGCCCTTTGCATAGAAAGAATGTGTTTATTATAAGCATTTACTTGAATTTCTGCAAATGTTCTCTTCAGAAAAATCTGCGGTTTTTTCAAACTAGACCTAATAGCATAAATGTAGTCCTCGTAGCTGAGGCTCACATGGTTGTGAGTAAGAAAATTTTCAAATATGCTTAAATGGCTAATCATGTCATCTGCATGATTGCGAAGTAGAAAATCTCGAATTTTTTTGAAGTTTTCGTGATGAAGAGAATTTTGAGTTGCTTCGGGAAGTGGATTTAAAATTTCCGTCTGGGGCATTGGAGGGTATGGAATACCGAAACGACAAATAGATTGTCCCCGCACTTTTTTAAGACACGAATGCCCGTGCTTATGCTTTTGGTATTCAATATACGGAGCCAAATCTGGGTTTGTAACATCCACAGTTACAAACTGATCAATAAAGGCTATTACAGTACGTATAGACTCTTCATTGTTTAAATCCACTTTTGGGGCATCTTTCAGCCAAAACATGCCGTGAATATGAGGCGAACCTCTCTGTTGAAACTAAACTCGCCAGTAATAGGTAGTAACGAAATTACTTCCAAAGACACCCCCTGGCTTTTTCATAAGTTTTAAAACTTCTCTATACCTGTAATCAAAATATCTAGCGCACGTCACTGGGTCTGTTCTTATAAGGCGCGCCTTTTCCCTAAACTGCAAACTTGAAGCTTCTTCTTCACTTATATTAACCCTATCTACATTGCGCTTGAGCAGTACTAGCAGCTCTGGCCACCTAGTTTCAGCGGCCGATAAAGTTATGAAACAAGTTGGCAGCCCAAATTGGCGAATCATGGCCATGACCTTTTTCTTCTCATCTTCCCAGTGAGCAGGAGACGTGCGAATGTCCCTAAGGATCCTATATCCCTCATCATGACATATGAGGTTGCCCATAAAATCTTAATTTAGGACGTTAGCAGCTGTTATGGCACTGGAGGCACTCCGCTTACGTAAGCAAGTTGAAATATTATTTCGAATTTTTATTAATTCCAACTTCTTATAATTGAAGAATAACTTATCAGTTCGACAACCTCGTCTATCTACATTACTATACATACACTATAGTTGTGTGACTTTCTGAAGATGGTCTTTTAATGCCAGCATATATGCTAGGGAATGCCAGTTCTTCAGAATCCACATCGAGAATTACGTCGAGAGGCTTTTGGCCCTCACCTGGCGCTATTGTAATTCTCGTCATTCCTACAGTATGTGTCTGGTTATTCTCAAGCAAAGTTTCTTGTCCTCCAGGATTTAGTTCTTCGGCTTCTGTATTCTGATCAGAATTACGCGCCTCCGAGTTTTCATCCTCCTGCTGGATGGCTAGTTGTCCCTCTACAAAGGCTACATCAGCTTGAGATGCTATGAACGGAACAGTTTCGGATGTGAAGTCAGAGATCCACTGCTCGTTAACTGACACATTGTGCTTTCTATATAGTTCTGTATTAACTAAATACCTAATAGCGTCAGCAATTTTGGCAGGCCGTATGGTTTCTGCAATGAAATCGTGTCCATATTCCATTCTTCGTTTGAGGTGGAGCTGTATTACCTCAGCCTCATTGAAAGCTCGTGGAAGAGACGTCACGATATTGCTTACCGGAATAGGGACATTGACAACTGCTCCTTTAATAGCATTTTGACGCTCGTGACCTATTGATTTAATTATCATAAATGGAAGGCGAGGTGAAATCAGTCGTTCTTCCAAGGGAGTTAGGCCCCTCAAAGAGCTATGAATTTCTGGGAAATCTAAGCCATTTGAAATGGCCCCTTTGGGCTTTCGGCCGGCTTTAATGTTGCTGTGACAAGTTTTGCAAAACTTGAAAAGATTACCAGTGAAAGCAAGATGTCTTGCATTTTGGTATATCTCTTCCCTGAACTCGCAATGTTCTTCCAAATAAGACCTAGAAAGCTTACTTATTTGCTTGGGGAACCACAATCCTTTGCAACAAAAGCAAATCTGATCTGGGCCAAGCTTAACATTCCTATTGAATGTAGCTATGTGAGATTCTATTTCAATAGGTCTGATTCTAATAGTCCTATTTTCCTGAGCTATATCAAGTCTAATCTCCTGACTTCGAAGTGCGTTCCGAAGATTTTCTGCTTCCCTATTTGCACTAAGGCTTCTATACTGACTAACTCTTTGACTTACATTTCTAATTGCATCGATCGTTGCTTGTCGAGCAGCTAATAGTGCGCTTCGTCGAGCAAGTGTATTTCTCGCCTGCTCGACTGCCCTGCGATCCCTACCGGCCCTAGCCCTAGCTCTGTTAGCCCTATCACGCTCTCTTTCTAATAAGCGTTCCTGTGTATCTCTTGCCAGTGCTCGACGCAGGGTATTTGCTTCTTGCTCACCCGCGCGATACACGATATTCAAGCGCCTTCTTCTATGGTTGGCAGTGTTTTGTTCCTGCTCCATAGCCCTAATCTCGCTATTTTGTCGCCTTTCAGAACGACGTCGAGTATCGGCTGCTTGCTCAATTGCGCGAAAAGCGGGATCCAAACGTCTTTCCCTATGCTCAGAAGTGTTTTGGACCTGCTCCACAGCTCGATTCTCGCTATTTTGTCGCCTTTCAGAACGACGTCGAGTATCGGCTGCTTGCTCAACTGCGCGAAGAGCAGGATCCAAGCGCCTTTCCCTATGGCCAGCAGTATTTTGAACCTGCTCCACAGCTCGATTCTCGCTATTTTGTCGCCTTTCAGAACGACGTCGAGTATCGGCTGCTTGCTCAACTGCGCGAAGAGCAGGATCCAAGCGCCTTTCCCTATGGCCAGCAGTATTTTGAACCTGCTCCACAGCTCGATTCTCGCTGATTCGCCGTCTTATAGAACGGCGCCGAGTATCGGCTGCTTGCTCAACTGCGCGAAGAGCAAGATCCAAGCGCCTTTCCCTATGGCCAGCAGTATTTTGAACCTGCTCCACAGCTCGATTCTCGCTATTTTGTCGCCTTTCAGAACGACGTCGAGTATCGGCTGCTTGCTGAACTGCGCGAAGAGCAGGATCCAAGCGCCTTTCCCTATGGCCAGCAGTATTTTGAACCTGCTCCACAGCTCGATTCTCGCTGATTCGCCGTCTTATAGAACGGCGCCGAGTATCGGCTGCTTGCTCAGCTGCGCGAAGAGCAGGATGCAAGCGCCTTTCCCTATGGCCAGCAGTATTTTGAACCTGCTCCACAGCTCGATTCTCTCTATTTTGTCGCCTTTCAGAACGACGTCGAGTATCGGCTGCTTGCTCAACTGCGCGAAGAGCAGGATCCAAGCGCCTTTCCCTATGGCCAGCAGTATTTTTGAACCTGCTCCACAGCTCGATTCTCGCTATTTTGTCGCCTTTCAGAACGACGTCGAGTATCGGCTGCTTGCTCAACTGCGCGAAGAGCAGGATCCAAGCGCCTTTCCCTATGGCCAGCAGTATTTTGAACCTGCTCCACAGCTCGATTCTCGCTATTTTGTCGCCTTTCAGAACGACGTCGAGTATCGGCTGCTTGCTCAACTGCGCGAAGAGCGGGATCAAAACGTCTAATAGAACGGCGCCGAGTATTGACTGCTTGCTCAGCTGCGCGAAGAGCAGGATGCAAGCGCCTTTCCCTATGGCCAGCAGTATTTTGAACCTGCTCCACAGCTCGATTCTCGCTATTTTGTCGCCTTTCAGAACGACGTCGAGTATCGGCTGCTTGCTCAACTGCGCGAAGAGCAGGATCCAAGCGCCTTTCCCTATGGCCAGCAGTATTTTTGAACCTGCTCCACAGCTCGATTCTCGCTATTTTGTCGCCTTTCAGAACGACGTCGAGTATCGGCTGCTTGCTCAACTGCGCGAAGAGCAGGATCCAAGCGCCTTTCCCTATGGCCAGCAGTATTTTGAACCTGCTCCACAGCTCGATTTTCGCTATTTTGTCGCCTTTCAGAACGACGTCGAGTATCGGCTCAACCGCACGAACAGGACGATTCAAGCGTCTTGACCTTCTAGACACTGTATTGAGGCCCTGTTCTGCATTCCTGACTAAGGAATCTTCCCTTTGCCTACGCTGAGATACTGTGTTTGCCACTCTCTCCACCTCTGCATACTCTACGTTTTCCCTATTTATCCTATTTCTCAACAATTGCGTTCTTGCACGTTGAGAAGCAGTCGGTCTATTTAAACGAGGCATTTCTATAATAAACTTTCAAAAAGTATAATTCTTATATTTATATTAATTTATAGAATTATAGAATTTGTAGAATAGATTAAAATCAATTTTGAAAACAGCGAAATAATATTAAGTTAAGAAAAAGTCTATAAAAAGACTTAAGCTTAAATTATTATTATTAGAACAAACCTAACTAAATTAATAGTATTATAAGTACAAGTCTTTAAAAAGACTTAAACTTTTAGTACTATTAAGATTATAAACGCTGAGTACGTATATGAATAAAAATATAAGAGCAAGCTTTTAGAAATGCTTATATGTATATTAATGGGAAAATGGATAGAATATATAAAGAATAATGTGAAAAAAAATAAATAATAATAAAAAGACTTAAGACTTAAATTATTATTATTTGAATATAATATAATAATATAGTATAGTATTAATAGTATTATAAGTGCAAGTCTTTAAAAAGACTTAAACTTTTAGTACTATTAAGTTTATATACGCTAAATACGTATATGGATAAAAATATAAGAATAAGCCTTTAAAAAGGCTCAGTTCTTATATTAATATTGATAGAAAAGCGTGGGCGATATTAGGATAAAGAACAACAACAAATTTGATACTTAGCAATGAGCGCAGCGACGAGACAGCAGCGGGCCAAACGGCAGCGACGTCAATCGAAGCAGCAACGACCGCGTTGTAATTTAAAAATATAATTTTACGTTAATGTATGCCACTTTTTATCAAAAAATTTAATCTTTACGTTAAAAATTAAGCTTAACACTTGTTGGTTGGCAAAAAAAACACTTGTTGGTTGGAAAAATCAATTAAAAATCGCAATCGGCTCTAAAAAGATGTTGTAATAACCAAATTTAGTCTTGGACTGACTCCCTTATTCTTTCTTTTTATTTACTATTTACTTTTTCAAGAAAAGCGCGGGAAAGCACCGTAAGCTAAGAGCAAGATCTTACATTTAGATTTAACATTATCTAAGAGCAATGCTCTTATTCAAATTACATTCTATTCAACACTAGATCAATATATATTGAATTATTGAAGAGTCAGCCAAATAACCATAACATATGATTAAAGGCTTAATGATTGTAGCGCCTGCCAGTTCATAAGAAAAACAAACTTCAAGCTTCTAGAATTTAACCTTTATCTTACCAAAAGGAAATAGTTTAGACATATATTTTACTATAGTAAAAGAAGATAAATAAGGGGTCAGAAAGGAAAAATGGCACATTTTGATAATATTATGTTTTTTCAAAAACCGAGTTTCGCTCTTTATAATGAGTGCTTATCGATTTCTATTTTTAAAGTGTCAACCTCAAAAAGTCGTCCCTCTTTATCTAACATTCACCTGCTAGCCGCGCTTGTAAAAACCGTGAAAAAGCGCCTTAAGAGAGAGAAGCAAAGAGCGAGATTTAATACTGAAATTGTTTTCAACACTAGATCATAATATATTGAAATATTAAAGAGTACGTGAGAAAAGCCAAATAACCATAACAAATGATTAAAGGCTTAATGATTGTAGCGCCTGCCAGCTCATAAAAAAAAACTTCAAGCTTCTAGAATTTTACTTTTATCCTACCAAAAGAACATAGTTTAGACATATATTTTACTATAGTAAAGGAAGATAAATAAATGGTCAAAAAGGAATAATGTATAACTATTGATTTTATTGATAATATTATGTTTTTAAATTATCGAGTTTCTCCTTTTATAAAGATAGCGCATCGATTTATATTTTCAAAGTGTCAACAGAGTCGTCCCTCGCTCTCTAACATTCACCTGCCACGCACTTGTAAAAACCGTGGGAGAGCCTTAAGAGAGAGAAGCAAAGAGCGAGATTTAACACTAAAATTCTTTTCAACACTAGATCAATATATATTGAATTATTGAAAAGTGGGAAAGAAAAGCAAAACAACATATGATTTTTCATATTTATAAGAATATATTTATCAGCGCACAATTGGTTCTAATCAGATTAAGCATTGCTCTGATTAAAATTATATAATAAGACTACGAGTAACGGGTATAATAATATTTATACAGATATTGGGCTTATTTCGTGGAATGCAAGAACAATAATATTTCGCAGGGTGTATTTATTTATACGAATATGTATTTAATTTGTAGTCAAAATAACGCTTGAAGCATTTCTGCAGTTTTGAATATTGTTAGCGTCTGGCACCGATATGTTACGTCATGGGCAATCTCTGACGTCATTGAACTTGCTACTCATTGAAACCTTACATTCTTAGGAACATGAAGAGTAATAGAGTAATTAAGCCAAGTTTTTTCGATCGATTAATATTTAGTGCAAAGGAACAACTTCAATTTCGACCACATCTCAACAGGGGTTTCGACATAATCAAATAAATTAAATATTTTCTCAAAAGTGTGGGCGTGGCCGTTTTGGGCGTTAGAGTGGGCGTGGCACACAAATTTTTGGGATACCGATAGAAATTGGCAAAACAAATAGTGAAATGAAAAAATATCACCACATTTTTCAAAACTTTGGGTGTGACAGCTTTGGGCGGTTTGTGGGCGTTAGAGGGGGCGTGGAAAAAAAATTTTTGGGATACCGATAGAAATTGGCAAAACAAATAGTGAAATGAAAAAATATCACCACATTTTTCAAAACTGTGGGCATGGTAGCAAATACATTTTTGGCACACCGATAGAAATTTACAATGCAAATACTAAACTGAAAAAATATCAAAACATTTTCCTAAAGTGTGGGTGTGACAGTTTTGGGCGGTTTGTGGGCGTTAGAGTGGGCGTGGCAACATAGGTCAACAAACTTGCGCTGCGTCTATGTCTCAGGAATCTAAATTCTTAGTCTAAACTTTCTAGCTTTTATAGTTCCTGAGATCTCGACGTTCATACGGACAGGTGGACGGACAGACGGATATGGCCAGATCGACTCGGCTATTGATCCTGATCAAGAATATATATACTTTATATGGTCGGAAACTCTTCCTTCTGCCTGTTACATACTTTTCAACGAATCTAGTATACCCTTTTACTCTACGAGTAACGGGTATAACTATCCTATCTCTCAAGTTGGATCGAACTGCACATGGTGTGCGAATTATTGTAATCGGTTGAGTGGTTTAGGAGTCCATTGAGGACAACCATTGTGACACGAGATTTATATATATTAAGACTAGCTGACCCGGCCACGCGTTGCTGTGGCTAAAGTTTTTGTTATATTAAAGACGAAAATGTTGATGTTGGTATATAAATTCACTGGATTAAGATTTGAAGGGGTAGTACGTTGAACACAATTAATTAAAATGTTCTTATACTTGATATTAATCAGAAATCAATACAAAATAAACATTTATCAGATTGATTATTTCCATTTAATTTTATAACAAATAAGTATATATTACAGTATAATACAGCAAATAATATGTGACGCTCAAACTTTGTTTACTTTTTTTGTGTTACGTTTGGGCTTAATCTACAATTTGTTTGCGCCCGTATATATATGTAAAGAGGCTGCAAAATTAGCAAACGTTCGTTAAGTTGATATTTCAAACTACATTTTATTTCTTTAAGTCCTAGCTTAGGTGGCTAATATGAAATTTACATGTTCTATTTTTATCTCTAACTAATCTTCAAGAAAATGCTATACGGCAGCTTGCATCTTTATTTAAGGGATGAACCCACGCAGAAGTTTGTGGTATCCTAACAGATATTATTTTTAAATATAGGCAAACCCGAAATTTGTTATTTGTAAACATGGCAACTTTGGAGACACAGTTCAACAGTTGTCATGAAAAACAGTAGCACAGGTATGTAGATTTGTAGTTCACTAACAATTTTGTGTATGCTATATGTTTTTGTGCAGTTTTATCGTGTTTTGTTTATGTGCCGTTTTTACAGTCAACTTAACAAATGTATCTGTGTTTCGTGAAATATAACTTTTGTATGGCAAACCACTTCAAAAGAATTTTAACGGCAAGTTATTAACTAACATGTGTATAATATTATACAATTATGTGAGCTTCTATTTCAATAGGTCTGATTCTAATAGTCCTATTTTCCTGAGCTATATCAACTCTAATCTCCTGACTTCGAAGTGCATTCCGAAGATTTTCTGGTTCCCTATTTGCACTAAGGCTTCTATACTGACTAACTCTTTGACTTACATTACTAATTGCATCGATCGTTGCTTGTCGAGCAGCCAATCCTGCGCTTCGTCAAGCAAGTGTATTTCTTGCCAGCTCGACTGCCCTGCGATCCCTACCGGCCCTAACCCTATCACGCTCTCTTTCTAATAAGCGTTCCTGTGTATCTCTTGCCAGTGCTCGACGCAGGGTATTTGCTTCTTGCTCACCCGCGAGATACACAATATCCAAGCGCTTTCTTCTATGGTTGGCAGTGTTTTGTTCCTGCACCATAGCCCCAATCTCGCTATTTTGTCGCCTTTCAGAACGACGTAGAGTATCAGCTGCTTGCTCAATTACGCGACGAGCAGGATCCAAGCGCCTTTTCCTATGGCCAGCAGTATTTTGAACCTGCTCCACAGCTCGATACTCGCTATTTTGTCGCCTTTCAGAACGACGTCGAGTATCGGCTGGCTTGTTCAACCTCACGAATCGCGGGTGTATACGCATTTGAAAGCGTCGCAGAGTATCGGCTGCTTGTTCAGCTGCGCGAATTGCAGGATCTAGCCGCCTTTGAGAACGAAACTGAGAGTTCGATTCTTGCTCAATCGCACGAACAGGACGATTCAAGCGTCTCGACCTTCGCGACACTGTATTGACGCCTGACCAACAAGTCTTCCCTACGCCTACGCTGAGATACTGCATTTGCCACTCTCTCCACCTCTGCATATCCTTCATTTTCCCTATTTATCCTATTTCTCAACAATTGCGTTCTTGCACGTAGAGAAGCAGTGGGTCTATTTAGAAGAGGCATTTCTCAGAATTATATACACACCTTATTAAAATATTTATAAATATATATATTAAATATTTAGAAATTATTATTTATTGAACACAGAACTTAACAGAAAAATAATATTATAAGAATGAGTATTTAAAAAGACTCAAGCTTATATTATTATTTTAAATATCAATATAATTTAATTAATAGTATTAGAAGTATAAGTCTTTATAAAGACTAATGCTTGCAGCACTATTAAACAAATACGTATAAATATGTAAATGATGTATGTATAATAATATAAAAATTATTCTTTTAAAAAGTATAATTCTTATATTTATAAGATTTAACTGCGAAAAAAAGGGAAATAATATGAATTTAAGAAAAAGTCTATAAAAAGACTAAAGCTTAAATTATTATAATAAGAACCAACCTAACTAAATTAATAATATTATATGTATAAGTCTTTTAAAAGACTTAAACTTTTAGTACTATTAAGATTATATACGCTGAGTACGTATATGAATAAAAATATAAGAGTAAGCTTTTAAAAATTGGAAAATTTATGAAATATATAATATTAAGATTAAATGTGAAAAAAATAAATAAAAATAAGTTAAGAAGACTTTAAAAAGACTTAAGCCTTAAATTATTATTATTTCAATATAGTATAATTATATAGTATAATAATATATTATAGTGTAAATAGTATTATAAGTGCAAGTCTTTAAAAAGACAAACTTTTTGTACAATTATGTTCATATACGCTGAATACGTATATCGATAAAAATATAAGAATAAACCTTTAACAAGAGAGAACGCTATAGTCGAGTTCCCCGACTATCTGATACCCGTTACTCAGCTAGTGGAATAGCGAAGGAGAGTCTTCCGCACTGACAGTTTTTGACGGTTTGTGGGCGTTAGAGTGGGCGTGGCAAAAAGTTTTTAGCAAATCGATAGAAATTTAGAAGACTAATACAAAAATGAAAAAATATCTAAACATTTTTTAAAAGTGTGGGCGTGGCAGTTTTGGGCGGTTTGTGGGCGTTAGAGTGGGCGTGGCAACATGAATCGACAAACTTGCGCTGCGTCTATGTCTCTGGAGTCTGTATGCTTAGTCTCAGGTTTCTACCTTTTGTAGTTCCTGAGATCTCGACGTTCATACGGACGGACAGACAGACGGACGGACAGACGGACATGGCCAGATCGACTCGGCTATTGATCCTGATCAAGAATATATATACTGTTACATACTTTTCAACGAATCTAGTATACCCTTTTACTCTACGAGTAACGGGTATAAAAAGGCTCAGTTCTTATATTAATATGGGTAGAAAAGCGTAGAAAAGAAAAATCAACTACAAATTTGATACTTAGCAATGAGCGCAGCGACGACACAGCAGCGGGCCAAACGGCAGCGACGTCAATCGCAACAGCACTTACGACCGCGTTGTAATTTAAAAATATAATTTTACGTTAATGTGTGCTACTTTTTTATTAAAAAATTTAATCTTAACCTTAAAAATGGAGCTTAACTGGAAAAATCAATTAAAAATCGCACTCGGCTCTTAGAAGATGTAATACCAAAATTTAGTCTTTGACTGAATCCCTTATTCTTTATTTTCTTTTACTATTTACTTTTTTAAGAGAAGCGCGGGAAAGCACCGTAAGCTAATGTCGAGTTCTTCCACTTAGATTTTACATTTTCTAAGAGCAATGCTCTTATTAACTTTATATTCTATCCAGCACTAGATCAATATATATTGAATTATTGAAGAGTACGTGAGAATAGCCAAATAACCATAACAACTGATTAAAGGCTTTATGATTGTAGCGCCTGCCAGCTCATAAAAAAAACAAACTACAAGCTTCTAGAATTCTACTCTTATCCTACCAAATAGTTTAGACATATATTTTACTGTAGTAAAGGAAGATAAATAAAAGGTCAGAAGGGAAAAATGTCACATATTCATTATATTGATAATATTATGTTTTTGAACAAACCGATCTTCTCTCTTTATAAAGAGTGCGCATCGATTTCTATTTTCAAAGTGTCAACAGAAACGTCCCTCTCTCTTTAACATTCACCTGCCATGCACTTGTAAAAAACGTGGAAAAGCGCCCTAAGAGAGAGAAGCTAAGAGCGAGATTTAACACTAAAGATATTTTCAACACTAATAAAACTATGCAAAAATATCAAAACATTTTTCAGAAGTGTTGGCTTGACGGTTTTTGGCTCTTCCAAATTCAACCCGCATACTTGAAGCGTTTGTCCTTGTGCCTTATTGATGGACATGGCAAATGATAGACGCACTGGGAATTGCAGTCGCTTAAATTCAAACGGAATGTCTGTTGGTATCAACGGAATACGCGGTATGAGCACCATTTCTCCTTTCGCTTTTCCAATCAATATCGTGGCCTTAATTAAATTCGGCATACATTTTTTTACAACCAATCTTGTGCCATAGCACAATTTTGGTGCATTTAAATTCCGTAGTAAAATAATTGATGAGCCGATTTTTAAGTTCAAAAAATGCTGTGGCATACCAGGCGGTTCTAGGGAATTTAAAAATTCAACTGGATATTTCACTGCATCATCTTCATTCATTGCGCTATCAAAAGATTTATATGATGTCAGTGCGCCTGGCCATTTTTCTTGAATGTGAAAATTGATTTCATTGACATGTACATTTTTTGGTGACAATATTGCTCGTTCTGTTAACCAATCGTGATTTCTGTGATTTTGAATTATATTTGGTAAAACGCTTTCTATTAATTCGCCTTTAGATTGTAGAATTGTACAAAAATTGTTTGGCAAAGTGATCAAGCCATTTGTATTTGGAACTTTGCCACTTCCGATTTCTAATAATTGCTTCGAAAACCGTTCTGCAGATTAATCATTGTGCAATTGAACACGCATGTTTATGTTCAATGTCAATTTTTGGACATATCGCCACAATGACGGGCAATGTTTGTCGGAAATCTCCTGACAAAAATATTAGTGCACCACCAAAAATTTGTTGATTGCGACGTAGATCTTGCATTGTTGTGTTTAATGCTTCCAGAGATTTTTTATGGGTGATTGTACATTCATCCAATAGAATAATTGCTGCTTGCTGCAAAACTTTTGCCATTGCAGAATGTCTTGATATGTTGCATGTGGGATTGTCAATCACCTGTACGTTCAAAAATAATATAGTAATTAGCACTAATGTATTTTAAATAGATCAATCAATGAATACAAACAAACCTGCACATTTAACGGCAATTTTAATGCTGAGTGTGCTGTTCGTCCACCGTCCAATAAAGTAGCAGCAATTCCTAAACGAAGCAAGTGCCAATGCAATTTTTTGTTGTAACCGAATGGCTGCCAAAATCAATGATACCAAAAATGATATCCAAAAAATACAATCCACCAACATCATTTTGTACTGCTTGTATAATGGTATCGTAAACATGTTTTTGTTGGTCGTTCAATTTGGGTAAATTCCAATTCACAAATGTTTGCAATTTATTGATATTGTACTGTTGTTCACGTTGCAATTCTCGATCAAACAAATCATGCATTGGACGATTCGGTGAAGGCATACCTAATTGACCTAATGCTTTATTTGCCATAGCAAGGCACATATCTTCAATCGATATCTATGCCTCGTTATACATTTCCAATGAGATCAGCAAATCGTGATTTCGGGTGTGATGACGCATTCGATTTAAAAAGTCTTCGGCCATTAAACCTTTATATTTATTCCACAAATCAAGGGGATTCGATGGAAAGCATGTCGATAATATTATGGCATATAGCATACGTATTTGATGTGGAGAAGAAGTCGATGCATCGTGTACAATAAAGTGTCAAATCCCAATGTGCATCATTTTCCCACAAATGTAAGTGTTCACATGCTTCGCGATATGTCTGACATAAATGACCATTAACTGTTCGCAAATGTTGAAATGAGCGTGGTCCTACAACGACAGTCGCAAATAAAAGCACTCTGCGTCCCATAGTATCTTCATATAAAACGCCTGGATGACCATCAACTGGGGCTCCTCTTTTACGTCGTTGCCATTTTTTTGCAGTCCAAATGAAATACGAGCCCCAACCACTATTAATTCGAACAGCATGTGATTTTTGCAGTGTGCAATGTTCAACACACGATAGTTTCGATACTATTACAGATAGCGTATGTCAATGTATTTTTTCTTAAAGAGAATTTTGTTCTCTTTACGATGATAAAAAAATATTTCTTGTATTTACAACAACAACAAAAATATGAGTACTTTATTCAAAACGTAGACTTAAGAGATAAGAAAAAATTGACCACTATTAATTCGAACGCTGCTTAATATAACAAATTAATATAAATTAAAATTGTGTAACGTCACCTTTGGCCTGTATTACACATTTAATACGTTTTGGCATTGATTTCAACAAATTTTGGCAATGTTCTCGAGAAATCGAGTCCCACATCTCTTGCAATTTTATTTTAAGGTCAGAAATGTTCCTTTGTGGCTCATTGCGAAGCTTTCTTTTCATTAGCCACCAAATATTTTCAATGGGGCTTAGATCAGGACTATTTGCTGGCCAATCTAAAACCTCCATTTGTTTATATTGAAGCCAATTTTTTGTTGTTTTGGCTGTGTGCGATGATGCTCCGTCCTGCTGAAAGGTGAATTCACCACAGTCTGCCAGTTTTGGTATTGATGGCAGCAAACTATCTTCCAAAATATTAATATATTTTGCAGCGTTAACCGTTCCTTCAATAAAATGTAGTTTTCCTAACCCTTTGGCAGACATACATCCCCATACCATAAGGCTTGCAGGAAACTTTACTGTCCTTTTAAGGCAGTCTTTATGATATGCTTCTCCCTTTGTACGGATTACTCGTTTTCTTGTATCGCCGACACTTACATCAAATTTAGCTTCATCGCAAAATATGATGGTGTCCCATTGTCTTTGAGTCCAAGACATCCTTTCACGAGCGTAAGCAAGGGTTTTTCCTTGGCCTACGAGTCAGATAAGTTATTGGTTATGATATAAAAAGTATAATAAAACATACTTTATAGAATCCATATCCAATATTTTTTAACTGCTGTCGCGTCCATTTTCGTTTCACAGTTTTTCCAATTTTCTGCGACCACTCTGAAGCCAAATTTCTTAAAGATTGGCGACGATCAGACTTGACAATTTTGGCCAGTTCCTTTTGTACGGGTATGCTGATGTTCGGCCTCTTTTTGCGATATTACTTTCAATGTTCCCAGTTTTCTTGAACAATTGAATAACCCCATGGACCGACGACTTAGACAAGTTAAGTTGTTTGCTTATATCTGTGATTGTCTTCCCAGATTTATAATAATCCCTAATCAATATTCTGATTTCGGTGCAAATAGGTTTACCACGTGCCATCGTTGCTAAACTTTGACTGATCTGCAGTAATTTAAATTTTTTTGCATTCTGCATTGTGTTATTATTTGCAGATTTTAACTAGATAGTGATTCCGTTAGATTGGTTGCTTTTGTTTTGTTCTTCTTTTGAGATAACGGTAAGCTTGCGCAGCGTTCGAATTAATAGTGGTCAATTTTTTCTTATCTCTTAAGTCTACGTTTTGAATAAAGTACTTATATTTTTGTTGTTGTTGTAAATACAATCATATCATCGTAAAGAGAACAAAATTCTCTTTAAGAAAAAATACATTGACATACGCTATCTGTAATAGTATCGAAACTATCGTGTGTTGAACATTGCACACTGAAAAAATCACATGCTGTTCGAATTAATAGTGGTTGGGGCTCGTAGTGTGGTACGTCCGAATACAGCAATGTTCCTGCAAATTCATCACTTTCACACAATTGGAAGAATGCAGTTAATGTGTTTGCTGGTGGCTGTGCCGCTCTCTGCTCCACATTTGAATTAGTAAAATAAACACGTTGTCCATTTTCCAAATGAACAGCCAAATGAACCACAGCAGGATAGCGCTCATGCATTGGAAATGAATAAATTCTCCAAAGAGCTTCATTAGTGCTTATGTAACGTTCCATTTGATATTGTGAAATTTCATCATATCTATTGTCACCAGTTACTCCAAAAACAGCCATTTCGCTTCCCTTGCTGACATATTTGCATATATAAATATTTGCAAATATTTTTTATAATAGCGGTGAATATGGCACTACCCAACGATTATCAATGATAGTGTCATGATTATGAACTCTAATTGTTGTTGTATGGCCAAAATCGTCTGGTGACCGACGTCGATACGATGGGTATCCGTCATTGCCGGTTATTGTTTCGGAAATCAATGCTCTTGGATACCTCTTTGAGCATTTTTCATCGATCATGCATGGCGAATTGAAATTTAGTTCACCGTATGGGCCGTGAATCATGTTTTTCGTAACAACTTGAAATAATTGTGGATCGCTGTTTTGATCTGGAATTTCGGCTGATAAAATGGTGTAATGGTGTCATTTGGTGTAACTTTTTGAATCAACCATATCAATATGTGTGCGTGCGGTAGCCCTCGTTTCTGCCATTCAATCGAATACATTCAGCAACGCACGTCTCCAAATATTTTAAATTTGACAATCAAATCTATCAATGCCTTTAATTTCTGTCGAAATACACGCGCAGTTATATCGTGCCGATCAATTGGTTTTTGACCAACAAATAAATTATCATTTATGTCCGCCCACTGTGGATTGCATGTAAATGTTATAAAAAGGTCTGTTCGACCATATTTGCGAACGTATGACATTGCATCTGGCGTGTATTCATGCATGTGATGCGGACTGCCGACATATGTGGATGGTAATATTGTTAAACGTCCGATATCATTTGCATTACCATCATTCACTATTGCATCTCGCAAATGTATATATTCTTCCGATCGTAAATTTGCTTGATTGAATCGAAGGTAATTCAGACGTTCTGTTTCTATTTTTGCGTACATGTCAAGAGCGTATTGATTGAAAAGTTTGCCACATCTCAAAATGAAATTGTCTTCTTGTGGGCGAATCATGAATCTGTACGAATAATAGTTCATCGCACAACTTTTTTTTGAATGTCACGACCTGTAATGAATGCATTATCAAAAAATTAAAATGTCTTCTTGTGATAAAATGAATGCATATTGAATTTATATTATACGATTATACGATTTCTAAATAAAATATCCAATTTGATTTCCAAAAGCACAAAATTGAATGAAATAGAATAGTACTCTAGAACTATATAAAAGAACAATTAGGGGCGAAACAAAGTTCGCCTGGCCCGCGAAGAAATAAAACACCGCACTAACAACAACACATACCGTAGAATTCAATAAAGCACGTGTTTAGCAAATCCGGTTTATTACGAATCTAAAAAAAATGGAATTTAAAAACACTATTAATATATGATGAAAAATACTAATATGGAATACGGTTTCCAAATAAAATATCCAATTTGATTTCCAAAAGCACAAAATTGAATGAAAGAGAATAGCACTCTAGAACTAACTGAGCAGAGAAAAATGACATCCTATATTTCAGAAATGGCGCTGCAGCCTAAATCAATGAAATTTTAGTTTCAATAAAGTGGTAAGTTGAACTGTGTAAATGATGTTGATCGTGCATTTGGGGTTAAATTCACCGTTTTATCCCTCTTCGTCTTCCTCCTCCTCCTTCGTCTTAGACCTCTTCCTTCTTCTTCCTCCTCCTTCTTCTTCATGCTCCTTATTTCTTCTTCATCTTCATTCTCCTTCTTCCTCCACCATCTTCTTAATCCTTCTCCTTCTTCCTCCTCCATCTTCTTAATCCTCCTCCTTCTTCATCTTCCTCCTCTTTCTTCTTCTTTTCCATCCTTTTTTTCTTCTTCATCCTCTTTCTTCTTCCACTACCTTTTTCTTCTTCCTTCTTCGTCTTCCTCCTCCTCCTTCTTTTGATGCTTTAGTCTTCTTGCTTTATTGCGTTCGGCTCGTGTATCTTCTAATTGATGAAGAAGAAGGAGGATGAGGAAGTCGAAGAAGGTGGAAGTGGTGAGTTTAACCTCAAATGCACGATACACATAATAATTAACACAGTTCAACTTACCACCTCAAAAACAAATGCCTGCTGTTACAATTTATTTATGAACCAAATAAAGTTTGTCTCATGAATTAAATATTATAAAACGAAATGAGCAGAGAAGGATGACATCCTATGTTTTAGAAATGGCGCTGCAATCCCGCTTTTCTTTTGACTTTTCCCAGAATTTTCTTTGCTCTTGTCCTAACGGAGCCCGAGACCTTTCCAACGAATGCAAAACCGTTGAAATCGGCTCATGCGTTCTGGAGTTATAATCATTGGTGAAACTTGTTCACAATTTTTATATATATACTTTATATGGTCGGAAATGCTTCCTTCTGCCTGTTACATACTTTTCAACGAATCTAGTATACCCTTTTACTCTAAGAGTAACGAGTATAAAAATGTGTCAATAAATAGTCGATTAATAAATATAAAATATATATAAATATATTCCTGAAGTTACTTTCTTATTATGAGAATCGTTAAGTTTGCGCTTCATACCTACAGTTCATACATTTTTACTCGAGTATACCTCAAATGATTTCAATCAAACCAAATCAAAACAAATCAATCAAGACGTTCAATGCAATGGAACGTCGTACGACTTTAGCCGATCCGCTTTGATTGCAACCGAAGTAGCCCATACCGGACTTCGTGCACAGTTCGCTCTAAATCAAATCAGCTTGTCGCTGGGCATACTTATATTGAATGGACAAGTTGGTCGTGTTGATTGGTACCGATTTGATTCTCTTTTTGGACAGAGTATTTGTTCATACTTAATCATACTCGTTGCAGTTCTCTGCTTCATATACAACACCCTAAACACTTCTAAAGAAGTAAATTACTCAAATGACTTGAGAGAAATTGATGAAAGGGATATATATATTTTTTTTAATGTTTGTTATTAATATTTATTAAGTGAAGAATCCTTATATCATAAAAGGGATATTGCACAAGAATAAGCATGCCAGCGCACAGTGTTTCTGCTTGTATGGAACCAAATTTTCTTCCGCCCGTAGATGTATGCAGCATTTTATGAAATTAAATATAACATGACCATACATGATAGAAGACTGATAAATTCATAACCAATGCACAATGGGGCCAACTTTTTGTGGCATTAATTAATAACTCAAGAATGAAGCAACATATTCAAGTTCTTTTTTTGATTTATGTTCATCATAAAAATAGTAATATTTTTGAGGAAAAATTGGCGTGGTCCTGCCTTTAAACAAAAAAAAACAACACAATTTTTATTCAGAGTACAAACAAATTTGTTTACCTAAAAAATTAAACATATAATCTTAAAATAAACCAAAAAAGTAACAATTGGGGGTTGCTTATCTTGTCTTTAAAAAATATCGAAGTTTTTCTTCTTGCTTCACAGTGTTTTTCTTAAAAATAGCATAAATATGTTTGTAAAACTAATGTTTCACAAAAAACCTAAAATTTACGGAACTAGAATTATATTGTAATAAATATATTTATGTTTCACACTTAGCGTTCAATGTCATCCACGAAGTAAAGCTTTAGAACAATTAAAAATGGCGTTATTTTTTGCATTACTCGTCGTCTTTTTTTCGATTTCTCGAACAATTTGCAGTTTTTTACTTTGAGGTTAGACCCTTAAAAGTTAAATTTTAGAGAAAGTGTCCAAAAGTGTGCATTTATACTAATAGCATATACTAAGAATTGATAACTCTACAACATATAATACGAGGGTCGTTTGATAAGTCCGTGACTTTTTGAATAAAATATATTTTTTTCGTCAAAGAAGCGTTTTATTTCTCAACATAATCTCCTTTTAGCTCTATACATTTAGTCCAGCGTTTTTCCAATTTTTTTATTCCTTCCAAATAATAGGTTTTCTCAAGGCCCTCAAAATAGTCGTTTGTTTCTGTGATGACCTCTTCATTTGACCCGAATCTCTTACCGCCGAGCCATTTCTTCATGTTTGGAAACAAAAAATAGTCACAGGGGGCCAAATCTGGTGAATATGCTGGATGGGGTAGCAGTTCGTAGCCCAATTTATGAAATTTTGCCATGCTGACTACACACGTGTGCACCCGTGCATTGTCCTGATGGAACAGCACTTTTTTTTTCGCCAAATGCGGTCGTTTCTGCTTCAAATCAATATCGAATCTGTCCAAAAGCTCTGAATAATATTCGCCGGTGATCGTTTTACCCTTTTCAAGGTAATCGATGTGAATGATACCTTGTGCATCCCAAAAAACTGTGGCCATGACCTTGTTGGCCGACAGACCCACCTTGGCCTTCTTTGGTGCACGTTCACCCGGAGAAACCCACTGTCTTGATTGTTCTTTGGTCTCTGGTGTGGTGTGGTGGATCCATGTTTCGTCTACGGTAACGAAACGGCGCAAAAATTCGTTTGGATTGCGGTTGAACATCGCCAAACACTCCTTTGAAATGGTCACACGGTTGCGCTTATGGTCGTGTGTGAGCAATCGCGGCACCCATCGCGCGGAAAGCTTTTTCATGTCCAAATATTCATGTAAAATGTGATGTACCCGTTCAGTTGAGATGCCTACAGCCTCAGCTACCTCACGCACTTTCATTCTTCGATCATCCAATATCATTCCATGGATTTTGTCGACGATTTCTGGCATGACGACCTCTTTTTCCTGAACGTTCGGCATCACTTGTACTGGTACGACCACAACGGAACTCAGTAAACCATTTCTTAACCATTGAAATTGATGGTGCAGAGTCCCCATAATATTTATCAAGTCTTTCCTTGGTTTCGGTGATGGATTTTTTACGCAAAAAATAATGCTTAATTAGCACACGAAATTCACTTTTTTCCATTTTCGTTAAAATTCACGAGATCGTCTGCTTTCAATGCCTAT
The DNA here is from genome assembly GCF_016746235.2 of Drosophila teissieri. Classification (NCBI taxonomy): domain Eukaryota; kingdom Metazoa; phylum Arthropoda; class Insecta; order Diptera; family Drosophilidae; genus Drosophila; species Drosophila teissieri. The sequence goes on from NC_053031.1 coordinate 21,948,572, forward strand.
AAAACGCAAACCAAAAAACGCAGCTTTCTCAAAATTTTACAGTCAGCAACAAATCGATAACTGCTGACAGGAGCAGTGTTGTATTTAGAGCAGGTGCGCGGCAAATACAAAAAGTCACGGACTTATCAAACGACCCTCGTAGGTTTTAGAAACGGAGAGAGCCGGACTCACTTTGTTGCTCTATTTAAAAATTAGAATACACTACAAAAACTGTGTTTTAATAGGGTTAGAACTTACAGAAGATTATTGGGACACCACAGTTAATTTTTAACATTCGATGATCACAAACACATATTACAAGGATTGGATTGCATGTTATAAGTAACAATTTTGATAATTGTTTATGCACTTTTTGTCACATCAAACTTGCACGATTTTTCAGCGATTAACAAAAATGCGGTTGTCGGTGTGGTAGCGCAAACGAAACAGCTGATTAAACAGCTGTTAACTAAACAGTGGCGCCCTCTTTTAAAATTTCAAGTACGTAACATGATAGATTGATGTTTTTTGAATACATTTCAATTTACAAAAAAAAATTTTAACGACTTTTAAAAAATGGGCCTTTTCCGCTTAAGGTGTTCGTTCTCCCCATAGTACAATGCACAATGGGGTCAACTTTTTGTGGCATTAATTAATAACTCGAGAACAAAGCAACATATTCATCATAAAACAAGAGAGAACGCTATAGTCGAGTTCCCCGACTATCTGATACCCGTTACTCAGCTAGTGTAAGTGCGAAGGAGAGTCTTCAGCACTGACAGTTTTTGGCGGTTTGTGGGCGTGGCAAAAAGTTTTTAGCAAATCGATAGAAATTTAGAAGACTAATACAAAAATAAAAAAAAATCAAAACATTTTTCAAAAGTGTGGGCGTGACAGATTTGTGCGGTTTGTCGGCGTTAGAGTGGGCGTGGCAAAAAGTTTTTTGGCAAATCGATAGAAATTTACAAGACTAATAAAAAAATGAAAAAATATCAAAACATTATTTTAAAAGTGTGGGCGTGGCAGTTTTAGGCGGTTTGTGGGCGTGGCAACATGAATCAACAAACTTGCGCTGCGTCTATGTCTCTGGAGTCTTTATGCTTAGTCTCAACTTTCTACCTTTTGTAGTTCCTGAGATCTCGACGTTCATACGGACGGACAGACAGACGGACAGACAGACAGACAGACGGACATGGCCAAATCGACTCGGCTACTGATCCTGATCAAGAATATATATACTTTATATGGTCGGAAACGCTTCCTTCTGCCTGTTACATACTTTTCAACGAATCTAGTATACCCTTTTACTCAACGAGTAACGGGTATAAATATTATTATTTTTGAGGAAAAATTGGCGTGGTCCTGCCTTCAAACAAAAAATAACAACACAATTTTTATTCAGTGTACAAAAAATTGGTTTACCTACAAAATTAAACATATAATCTTAAAATAAACCAATAAAGTAAAAATGGGAGTTGCTTACCTTGTTTTTAATAAATATCGAAGTTTTACTTCATGCCTCACAGCTTTTTTTCTTAAAAAATAGCATAAATATGTTTTTAAATCTAATGTTTCCCAAAAAACCTGAAATTTAAGGATCTAGAATTTTATTGTAATAAATATATTTATGTTTCACACCTATTGTTCATCGCCTTCGTTTTCCAGCACCATATTCCAGGAATATCCTAATAAATTTTCAGTAAGGTCGTCGTCGTCGGTGCTCTTAAAATCACAAGATAGTAATCCTGTTACTTCAACCGGTAGGCAAAGACTTTTTTTACTCTCCTTTTCAGGTTAACTGATGATAGTATTGGAGGTACCTCGGCCTTTGTTTCAGATACTTTTATGTCTCTCGGTCGGGAATCATTTTTTCAACTAGCTACCTCTCTATTTGAGGGGAAAAAATTGTTTTTTGTTTGGTCCCTAATTGCACAATATTGCTGTTTTTTCAGACCCTGGTCATTAGCAGACACTTTTGTTGTGTTGGCCGCTGGCCGTCTTAAAAAATCGCGTATAGCTTTAGCTTTGTTTGCCAACAACAAAGCCAGGCTGCGCCTTCTTTCGAGCAGCAGCACTTGCTACTTGAATAAGGAATTCTACATTTCCTGACCTTTTTGCTACCAGATCTGCAACTTCCTTTCTTTGAGTTATTATACCCGTTACTCGTAGAGTAAAAGGGTATACTAGATTCGTTGAAAAGTATGTAACAGGCAGAAGGAAGCGTTTCCGACCATATAAAGTATATATATTCTTGATCAGGATCAATAGCCGAGTCGATCTGGCCATGTCCGTCTGTCCGTCCGTCTGTCCGTCCGTCTGTCCGTCTGTCCGTATGAACGTCGAGATCTCAGGAACTACGAAAGCTAGAAAGTTGAGATTAAACATACGGACTCCAGGGACATAGACGCAGCGCAAGTTTGTCGATTCATGTTGCCACGCCCACTCTAACGCCCACAAACCGCCCAAAACTGCCACGTCCACACTTTTGAAAATTGTTTTGATATTTTTTCATTTTTGTATTAGTGTTGTAAATTTCTAACGATTTGCCAAAAAACTTTTTGCCACGCCCACTCTAACGCCCCCAAACCGCCCAAAGCTGCCACGCCCACACTTTTGAAAAATGTTTCGATATTTTTTCATTTTTGTATTAGTCTTGTAAATTTCTAACGATTTGCCAAAAAACTATTTGCCACGCCCACTGTAACGCCCCCAAACCGCCCAAAGCTGCCACGCCCACACTTTTGAAAAATGTTTTGATATTTTTTCATTTTTGTATTAGTCTTGTAATATTCTATCGATTTGCCAAAAAACTTTTTGCCACGCCCACTCTAACGCCCTCAAACCGACAAAAACTGTCAGTGTTGAAGATTCTCCTTCGCACTTCCACTAGCTGAGTAACGGGTATCAGATAGTCGGGGAACTCGACTATAGCGTTCTCTCTTGTTTTTTTTTACATATATGGTAATGCAGGCCGTCCAACAGCTCTTGACCGTTAGGTTATAACAACGGATGTCTCCGAATTCAGCCAGTCAGCATGTTTTCGTTTAAATTGCGTTAAGTTCCATTAGGATTTTCGCCAAAACTCCGAAATTTTCCAGCATAGGATGTTGCTTTTTCCTATTAGACATTTTTCGTCGTGCTCAGAAGAAGATTCACGAATTAAAGCTTTAAAACAATTAAAAATGCTGTTCTTTTTTGCATTACTTGTCGTCTCTGTTTTCCATTTCTCGAACAATTCGCTGTGTTTCACTTTGAGGTTGGACCCAAAAGTGTGGAGCATATACTTAGAATTGATAACTCTACAACATATAATAGGTTTTAGAAGTGGAGAGAGCCGGTATCACTTTGTTGCTCTATTTAAAAATTATAATACACTACAAATTTTGTGTTTTATTAGGGTTAGAACTTACAGAACATTATTGGGACAACACAGTTAGTTTCAACAATCGACGATCACAAACACATATTACAAACCACAAAGATTGGACTGCATGTTGAAAGTAACACATTTAATAATTGTTTATACACATGTTGTCACTTTAAACTTGCAATATTTTTCAGGGATTAACAAAAAATCGGTTATTGGTGTGGTAGCGAAAACGAAACAGCTGACTAAACAGGTGTTAACTTAACAGTCTGTTAAAATTTCAAGTGGTCCAAAACATAATAGATTGATGTTTTTTGAATACATTCCAATTTAAAAAAAAATAGTTTAACCACTTTTAAATAATGGGTTTTGGCCACATAAGGTGGTCGTTGGCCCCATAAAAAAATATTTTTTAAATGCGGTAAAAACAAGAATATGATTTGGCGTTACATACATACCTCCCCCACAGAACCACCAAACTCCAATTATAAACATACCCAAAAACAAATAAGAAAAAATTGAGGAAATGTTAAATCATTTTAATTATTATTAATTTAAGTTTATAATAATAAACAATATGATAATAATTATTATCCCTTTTCTAGTAAGGTATATACAGACTTAAATAACAATGACTTATCCTTTTTTCCCAGCTTTCTGTGCCCGCTTATAAATGGGTCGGACATAATTAGAAGAAATTGTCTACATTTTTATACCCGTTACTCGTAGAGTAAAAGGGTATACTAGATTCGTTGAAAAGTATGTAACAGGCAGAACGAAGCGTTTCCGACCATATAAAGTATATATATTCTTGATCAGGATCAATAGCCGAGTCGATCTGGCCATGTCCGTCTGTCTGTCCGTATGAACGTCGAGATCTCAGGAACTACGAAAGGTAGAAAGTTGAGATTAAGCATACTGACTCCTGAGACATAGACGCAGCGCAAGTTTGTCGATTCATGTTGCCACGCCCACTCTAACGCCCACAAACCGCGCAAAACTGCCACGCCCACACTTTTGAAAAATGTTTTGATATTTTTTCATTTTTGTATTAGTCTTATAAATTTCTATCGATTTGCCAAAAAACTTTTTGCCACGCCCACTCTAGCGCCCACAAACCGCAAAAAACTGTCAGTGCTGAAGACTCTATTTCGCATTCCACTAGCTGAGTAACGGGTATCAGATAGTCGGGGAACTCGACTATAGCGTTCTCTCTTGTTTTAATTCTTTAATTCCGCCGCTTCCCCCGAAAGCTCTGCAATTGACACTAACGCATACTGTATTACTGCAGATCGATGAATTAGCACCTTATTTTCAACTTTAATCAACTCCTTGGCTGAAAAACTTTTGATTTTGTTCGCTATGACCGGTACTTGCATCAAATCCCCATTTTCCAATTAATATAAGATTTTTAACACAATCATCAGTGAGTGTTTCGACTACCTCAGCTTGAAGCTCCAATACACTTGACGCTGTGTTATTTAATAAACTCTGTAACTCCACTTCAGCGTAAGAATCATCAACGAAAAGATTCTCAGGGTATCTCATTTTTTTTTGAATGAAGTACACTTTGATAACTTGGAAATGAATCAAATTCATTAAGTATCGCAGATATAGCGGACTCATCTATTTTGGCTAGTTCAGCTAAACAGCGTCTACTTTTGGACGGCCACGATGATCACTTTCCATAATTTTCTCAGATATATTATGGTTTCATTTTAATAGAATGGTTTTCTGTTGATACAGCCATTCACATTGGTACTTAAGAAAGGAAGTTTTTTCCCGATTGTAGCGAGTCCAAAAATAAACAATTTGTTTACAAATACTTTTAACACTTTCAGTTAATTTATTTACTATAGGCCTGTGTACTACATTGACATTAGAATAACAAGATGCGTAACGCCATACGATTTTTTTGCACACCATTTTTTCGTGGTGGCTTTTCAAGTGGCTCCAGGCTCTTCGAAATTTTGTTCAAAAGCCAGAGAGCGGAGAGCTCTAGAGCCAGCGGCAATAAACAGTTTCCATATTTTTATTTATTTTATAAATAATATTTTAGTTTATGAATTATTTTTATAAAATATTTATTTTTATACCCGTTACTCGTAGAGTAAAAGGGTATACTAGATTCGTTGAAAAGTATGTAACAGGCAGAAGGAAGCGTTTCCGACCATATAAAGTATATATATTCTTGATCAGGATCAATAGCCGAGTCGATTTGGCCATGTCCGTCTGTCCGTCCGTCTGTCTGTCCGTCTGTCCGTCCGTATGAACGTCGAGATCTCAGGAACTACAAAAGCTAGAAAGTTCAGATTAAGCATGCAGACTCCAGAGACATAGACGCAGCGCAAGTTTGTCGATTCATGTTGCCACGCCCACTCTAACGCCCACAAACCGCCTAAAACTGCCACGCCCACACTTTTGAAAAAGGTTTTGATATTTTTTAGTTTTTGTATTTGTCTTGTAAATTTCTATCGATTTGCCAAAAAACATTTTGCCACGCCCACTCTAACGCCCACAAACCGCCCAAAGCTGCCACGACCACACTTTTGAAAAATGTTTTGATATTTTTTCATTTTTATATAAGTCTAGTAAATTTCTATCGATTTGTCAAAAAACTTTTTGCCACGCCCACTCTAACGCACACAAACCGCCAAAAACTGTCAGTGTTGAAGACTCTCCTGCGCACTTTCACCATCTGAGTAACGGGTATCAGATAGTCGGGGAACTCGACTATAGCGTTCTCTCTTGTTTAAATGTAATTTCTTTTTTTTTTAAATTCTTTGTTTTAAAATTTACTTTGTATATGTTTTTATTATTTATTATAGTTATTTAGTGAAAATACTAGTATAAAAATGACCAATTTTCAAGATTCAGATAAGATTATTATTTTTATACCCGTTACTCGTAGAGTAAAAGCAAAGACATTAGAATAACAAGATGCGTAACGGCCATACATTGGTTTTGCACTATGCAGCCACTTTTTTGGTGACGGCCGAAATTGCTCTCTTTTCGCTCGCCAAAAATTTAGAGCGTAAAAATCTAAAAATAGAATTGACTTGCTTGTGTGAGTAAAAACAATAAAGGAGATAGTGTGTATGTGTGCATGCTTGTGCTAGAAGACGATTTTCGGGCCGAACATTAAAACATTTCCATGTTCCCCAACTAAGCTAGTTTTCTAACTATTGCTTTTTATTATATATCGCCTCTTTTTTTAATTATATAATTTAATTTTTAAAGTCGTCAATTATTTGAATGTTTATATTTTTTTCACTTATGAGATAAAATGCTGAGTTTAGCTTGACTTTTTTGTCTATTAGCAATAACAGTCCACTTGCAATGCTTAAAAAGCAAAACTTTTATAAGTTTTTTTAAAAGATCTATTTTATGCTCATAACATTCATTTTCTACATTAAACCATAATGAGAAATCACTACTATCATTTGTGCACTTAATGCATTGGTCTACAATAAATTTTTGTATACACATTTGTTTTTTATTATTTTTAAAAATATTTTCAAAAACTTTAATGTGTATTTTACAAATATTAAAAAATAGATCAGATGGTGCCTTTAGTTTTCCAAAGTCCGATTCTGTCGAGTAGTGAAGGAGCTGTTAAATGCTCGGTTTCTTTTAAAATTACCGATCTGCATTTATCGCAACTGGATTCCTTTGCAATATATCCAACAAAATATCTACTCGAAGTTAATTCAATGGGTATATCATTGCACAAAAAATTATCTATATTTTGGTCAAAGTACCTCTAATTGCCTTCTACAATTTCAGAAAATGATACAGAGTATTCTTGCTGCTGTATTTCTTTTTTTTCAATGCAAGGCTGATATATAATCGAATCGAACTCTATTGGCAACATCACATCATCATCTGATTCGCAATTAGAGTTTTGGGAAAATTGAAAAATGTGTCGGGATATAAGCTTGGCAATTATTACATTAAATTCATTAACTGAAGGATTTCTGCAGTTACCACCTTTTGCTCGAACGCACGCAAATATATTTTCAAGGGGATCCTGGTTAACTCTACTTGTTAAAAAGAAAAAGTGGTCCGTGTGGTCCTTAAATATATCTTTGACGAGTCCAAATATAGCTTCAGTAGTTTAAATCAAGCCATCAATACAATATATATTATTACCGTGATATTTTACGCTCCTTAGGTATTCCTGCATTTCCTTCAGTTTATGCCAAACAGTATTGTTTACTTGAAGTGCGCATTTCATGGGGTTTTTGTCAGTTAATACTCTGCTATTCAGGCAATCAAAGTAATCATTAACTTTTTGGACAAATTTAGCAGTATAAACGGCAACTTCGGGACTATTTCGATTCAATTGCTTGTTTTGGTTACAAGTTTTAATTGCCGCTGCAACTGTGTGACTAAGCGTCTGAGTTTCCAAACATACCCGCATTAGCTCAAATCTAGTTGGATTAACGTGACTCCTTGTTAATTTAGTCATTCTCGTTACTGATCCCTGATCTAATTCATAAACCTCTCGGATGACATCAAAGTCAACTCGTCCGTCAGGGGTTTCAAAATTAGCTTTTAGAAAATTATTTCTAATAGATTTGAAAAGATGCGGAATGTCATAAAACATATAATATTTCTTACTATTTAAGGTAAAGTAAGGTTTCTCATTGGTGACTTCAAGTAATGAGGTACATTTTCTGTTGTTACCTCCTTGATCATAAACAACACCCCTTACTTTGAACCCAATATTTTCAGCAATATTAATGTTTTTATAAATACGCTTTTTTAAGCAATCGCCTTTTATATTTGTTTCCGGCACGAAATAGTTCAATATAAATTTCCATTTCTTTAAAATACCCCGAATCACAAATACGCAAATGTGGCTTCCCATTTTATTAGAGCGATCAATTAAATGCTCTAGTCCATCTATTATATCAACTGATACATTATATGTTAAGTTTTTTTTTATTGCTACCTCATCACAAGTTAATATGCATTCTTTATCCGATTCATTCATTTCCTTAATGGTTTCTCTAAGGGCTGAGTACAAACATTCGTTGTCTCCCGGCTGTAATTTTTTAATGCTGTTTCACTTTTGTAATGATGATGGACTGGGAAAATTTAATTTTAAAGAGTCCCTTAATACGTATATGTGGAAGTCGACCTGTAATATATGCTCTGAGCAAACAATTTTTCGGAATCATTCCATCTTGTATTTGTGCCTTTTTTTTCTTTCAGAAGCATTTTTGCCAATATTTTCTCATTTCCCGTTAAATTGATTTTATCAATTTGAGAAAGTAGGTTTTTTTCGGACTTAGATTCCAACCTTATTATCTTTCGTTTTAAATTTGAGTTTTCTTTCCTCAGCATTTTAATTCGAATTTGTCTTTCATCAGACATTTTCTTATAAGAAATATATTTTTTTGAAACACTTTTAATGTTTTGGTGTTTTTATGACACTGACGACATATTTCAACAGGGGACTGTGAGCAGTATCTTTTTTGCGCAGGCAACCTAACAACATTAAAATTAATTTCATCATTATTATTATATTTCATTAGGTTTCGAACCGGAATTGTTCCTTTCTTCAGATATCTTTCCCGTGGCATAAAAACAGTGATGAAGTGCTTGCCACAAAATCCTCCGTAAATTGGCACTTTTCCGCCCATTTCATTAAAATTGTTGGATCCTTTCAGGAAACATAAACAATTTTAGGGTGGGGAAATCGCGCCTAGATTTTTGGCAGTGTGGTAAACTGCACTTGTTCCCACTTATGTTTTTCCTTTTCTTTTCGGCCATAGCCAGGCAATTCCAATTGGCCAATAAAATATTTGTATATTAAAAATAATAAATTTTAGCTCTAACCTTTTTCAAAAAGCAGCAGTAGCAGCAGCACGTAGTATTAGCGCGTAAAATTACGAAATTAAGTTTAATTCAGTTAACTGAAATTTTCTCTTATTTATCACTACCAATTCGAATTTATAACTCGCACATATATTTCCGTACTTTAGCAATGCAACCAAACAACTTTAATTGATTGTAAACACAATTTTATAGCGAAATTTAAAAAAAATCGAGGAGCTCTACGTATGTATAGTCAGCTTTAAGCAAACGTATTAAGAGAAAAAGAAAACGTATTAAATGGAAAAACAAAAAAATTGACGCGCTTTTCTTCCCACCCATAATTGCGCGTTTTTTTAAAAACATCAAAACAAAACAAGAGAGAACGCTATAGTCGAGTTCCCCGACTATCTGATACCCGTTACTCAGCTAGTTGAGGTGCGAAGGAGGCTCTTCAACTCTGAAAGTTTTTGGCATGATTCGACAAACTTGCGCTGCGTCTATGTCTCTGGAGTCTGTATGCTTAATATGAACTTTCTAGCTTTTGTAGTTCCTCAGATCTCGACGTTCATACGGACGGACGGACATGGCCAGATCGACTCTGCTATTCATCCTGATCACGAATATATATACTTTATATGGTCGGAAACGCTTCCTTCTGCCTATTACATACTTTTCAACGAATCTAGTATACCCTTTTACTCTACGAGTAACGGGTATAAAAATAGTTGGTGTTGTGACTGAATACGCTAGCTCCATGATTAAAGCATGTGAGTTGCTAAAAAGAACACATATACCGTGCTTAGCAGATTCTATTAATTTAGTAGTGCAGGGAGCTCTGAAATTAGACTGTTTGGCCTAAGACATTAGAATAACAAGATGCGTAACGCCATACGATTTTTTTGCACACGATTTTTTCGTCGTGGCTTTTCAAGTGGCTCCAGGCTCTCTCGAAATTTTATTCAAAAGCCAGAGAGCGGAGAGCTCTAGAGCCACCAGCACTCTTGTACGCATACAGCGACAGCTGACCACTGTATTAGTGCACACGTATGCACATGCTTTGTAAAAATGACAAAATATGCCCTTCATCTTAGAAGTTCTTAGACTTTAAATCTATATTATATTTCATAAAAAGCCACCACTTAAAAACTCTAGTTTTGCATTGCCTTAACATAACAATCATTTAACTTCAACAAAAAAATAACCATAGCATAATCTATGTACATAATAATGCATAATAATTTTCAAATATGACTTTATATTAGAATAATTGTTATTAGGGTATTCAGCGTGCGACGTGTGAAAGATATAAGAAAACCATGATTCTTTGGTGCTTATGTGCGCACTTCGTGCATCAAGAAATCAATTTTGCAATAAACAGTTTCCATATTTTTATTTATTTTATAAATAATATTTTAATTTATGAATTATTTGTATGAAATATTTATTTTTTAAATGTAATTTCTTTTTTTTTGAAAATTCTTTGTTTTAAATTACAGTAGTTTTAAAAATTTACTTTGTATATGATTTTATTGTTTATTATAGTTATTTAGTCAAATTACTAGTATAAAAATTACCAATTTTCAATATTTAAAATGCAAATAAGATTCAGATAAATTATTTTTTTTTATTTTGTTTTGATGTTTTTAAAAAAGAGCGCAATTATGGGTGGGAAGAAAAGCGCGCCAATTTTTTTGTTTTTCCTTTTAATACGTTTTCTTTTTCTCTTAATACGTTTGCTTAAAGCTGACTATACGTAAAGCTCCTCGATTTTTTTTTAAATTTCGCTATAAAATTGTGTTTACAATCAATTAAAGTTGTTTGGTTGCATTGCTAAAGTACGGTAATATATGTGCGAGTTATAAATTCGAATTGGTAGTGATAAATAAGAGAAAATTTCAGTTAACTGAATTAAACTTAATTTCGTAATTTTACGCGCTAATACTACGTGCTGCTGCTACTGCTGCTTTTTGAAAAAGGTTAAAATTAAAATGTATTATTTTTAATATAAAAATATTTTATTGGCCTATTGGAATTGCATGGCTATGGCCGAAATGAAAAGGAGTAACATAAGTGGTTTGGCCCTGGTACTTAATAAATGTTATTGAAATACTAAAAATATTATGTATGTTAATTTGGCAAAAACCATATACTGAAATTTGGTAACACTGGTATGAATCTATTCTTTTTGTTTTTCTGAGAACTTCTTTCTTTTTGTGTTAACTTCCGAACGACTCACAACGCTGTCACGCTTATGTCAAATAAAACAATTATTAAACTTTAACTAAATCGCCTCGCGTTTTACTCCTCCATTTCCAATAGGTTATGGGCCCAGGAGTAGTAAAGACTTTAATAATTGTGTGTGATCAAGAGGAAAATAATTATTGTGTTAATTAGCTTGAACATTTTTTATAAACATGAGCGGACAAGGGCTCTGTGCGATCGACAAATTGGACGGCGAAAATTACGCAGTATGGTCGGTGCAAATGAAGAGTGTATTGGTGCACTCAGGTATGTGGTCGTTAGTGTGCGGAAGACGCGTGAAGCAAGAAAGTGATACAGTTGAGCAAGGAGCCCAATTCGACGAACTAGACGAAAAAGCATTAGCAACAATATTGCTGTGCGTGAAGTAGGGATGTCGTGATATATCGTATTGATGATATTTTTTTTATCAAAACAAAATGATGATAATATTTAAAATATTACAAAAAAATATCGACATATTTGATATTTTTGATATATTTTTATTTTAATAAAATTTTTTTTCCCACAATAAATAAAATTAAAGTGTTTTATTAACTTTATTTTTATACCCGTTACTCGTAGAGTAGATTCGTTGAAAAGTATGTAACAGGGAGCAGAAAGTGCTTCCGACCATATAGTATATATATTCTTAATCAGGATCAATAGCCGAGTCGATATGGCCAAGTCCGTCTGTCCGTCCGTATGAACGTCGAGATCTCAGGAACTACAAAAGCTAGAAAGTTGAGATTAAGCATACAGGCTCCAGAGACATAGTTACCACCTTAACGCCGTTCTCTCTTGTTTTTATTTAAATGCATGGATATTCTATTTATAATGCAGATATTAATACGTTATGTTTATATAAATTTCATATTATAATGCTACCAGTACTTAGAATAAAGTGATTTTAGGAAGACTCGTTGTGTTATGTGTCTGTCATTCGGCTTCTTAAGGTGCAAAGACAACTTTGAAGAGTTTCCAGTTGTATTAATAATTCGGTCGCAGAGTTTGCCCTTTGCAGTCCCGTTTTTTTTTATCAGTGTAATTGGATTTTATGTTCATTTTAACACGTGCACTTTTACTCGGTATCGCTTTGGAAATCAGAGTGAACGAAGAGAAAATATCAAAAAAATATCAACAAAAAATATCGCAATATCGATATTTGTTCAAAAAAATTATCACGATATAAATATATCATTTTCAGGAAAAAATATCGATATATTGATATTTTGATATATTATCAACAACCCTAGCGTGAAGGCTTCAGAAATTAATTTGATTAAAAACTGTGCTAGTTCTAAAGAAGCTTGGGACAAGCTTGCAGCTGTGTACAAGCCTCGTGGACCCGCCAGAAAAATTACCTTGTTCAGGAAATTACTCCGGTTGAGTTTGTCGGAAAGTGCGTGCGTGCAAAATTACATAAACGATTTTGTGGATATCGTCGAAAAACTGAAAGAAATTGATATGGACATTTCTGAAGATATTCTTACTATTTTGATGCTGTCGGGACTCGGTAAGAAATTCGAAAATTTCGTGGTAGCGATCGAAACGCGTGAACAGTTTCCGACTCTCTCTGATTTAAAAGTGAAAATTATAGAAGAGGGAGAGAGACAAAGAGTGAGTTCGGACGAAACGGAACTTTGTGTGCAGCAAGCATTTGTGTCGTGTCCCAGTGGAAAGGGAGACAAGAAAAATAGATCGGCGCAAAAGAACAGTTATGCAAAAAAGAATAAAAAATGCTTTCGATGTGGTCGCGAGGGTCACTTTATTGCGCAGTGCAAAGTGAAAGACAAAAATGACGAAATAGAAACATCTGCAAAAGAGAAGTCGTTTACTATGCTTGCAAGTGTAAATAAAAATGACGTTTTAACGAAAACGATGTGGTGCTTGGACAGTGGAGCAACTGCTCACATGTGTTGTGAAAGGTCGTGGTTCGCGGACATTAAAGAGCATAAAGAGAAAATATTACTTGCAGGAGAAAAATGGTTCCGTTAATTTGAAAAATGTGCTTTACGTAAAAAATTTGCAAAGTAATTTCATATCGGTAGCGAAAGCCGTTGACAAAGGGTATAAAGTGATTTTTCACAAGCATAGTGCGTATATAAAGAACGGTCAAAATGAAGTAGTGTTACAGGCAAGAAAAGCTGGAAATCTTTTTGTTGTTGATACTCCGAACAATCGTTGCATGTACTTGTGTGCAAATGATGAGTTGTGGAAGTGGCATTATCGTTATGGTCAATGGCTTAAAGTCGATCAAAAATGTTGTGGACATAGACCGAATTACATGTGAAACCTGTGCTAAAGGTAAAATCTGTGTGAAACCATTCCCAAAAATGGCAGAAAATCGTGGGGACAAAGTGCTAGGGCTAGTGCATTCGGACATTTGCGGGCCAATGAACAAAGTATCTGCCGGTGGAGCAAGATATTTCGTAACATTTATTGATGACTACTCGCGTTATATGTTCGTATATTTTTTGAAAACCCGTGATGAATTGCTTCCCACGTTTAAAGACTTTGTCGCGTTTGCAGAAAAACAGACCGGTGAAAAACTTGAAGCAATTCGCAGCGATAACGGTCGCGAATATATAAGCCACGAGTTTCAGAAGTTCCTATCTGAAAACGGTATTAAGTGGCAATTGACAGTACCGTACACTCCGCAGCAAAACGGGGTTGCTGAGCGCGCTAACCGGACACTAGTGGAAATGGCAAGGAGCATGCTTATACATTCAGGAGTGAATGAGTTCCTGTGGGGAGAAGCAGTTAGGACTGCAGCATATCTACGCAACAGATCGCATACAAGGTCGTTGAAGAGTCAAACACCATTCGAACTGTGGTCAGGTAAAAAGCCTTCGATATCGCATTTAAAAATCTTTGGATGCAAAGCGATTGCATTAAATAAGAAACATGCAGGTAAATTCAAGCCAAAAGGCATTGAATGCATGATGATAGGGTATTCAACAACAGCGAAGGCCTACAGATTAATGCGCATTGTATCGAACCAGGTAATCGAAAGTAGAGACGTCGTTTTTCTAGAGGAAACTATAGGGTATCCGAAGAATGGAAACAGCGAGAACGAGACGGCACTTATTGACGAAATTGGAGTTGATTGTTCGCAGATTTTGGCAGTGGACAACAACAAAGAAGGTGCAGAGGTGCTCGAGGAAGAGCAAATTGACAGCGAGGTTAGTGAAGCTGATAGTTCTGATGTTTACGAGAGTGCAAAGAGCGATAATAGCGAAGAACGGGAAATTCGTGGTCCTGGTCGTCCTAAGAAGATAAAAACTGGAAAACCCGGGCGCCCACAAAAACAATACAACTTCTTGAACATGATGAAGGTTCAAGATGTCAAGGTACCTGTTACGTTTGCTGAAGCGACACAGTCTGAAATGAGTCAAGAGTGGGTAGCATCAATTCAGAAGGAGATTGGCGCCCTCGAAGCTAATCAGACATGGGAGCTACAGGACTTACCAGAAGGTAAAAAAGCCATCGGTAGTAAGTGGGTTTTTGGAGATAAGGATGGCAATGTGATGCGATTTAAATCGAGGTTGGTGGCTAAAGGATGTGCACAACAATATGGTATCGACTTTTTTGAAACGTTTTCACCAGTTGTCAGATATTCGTCGGTAAGACTTATTATATCTCTGGCTGTTGAGCATAACTTATTTCTACATCAGATGGATGTATCGACAGTTTACTTAAATAGCGAATTGAGCGAAGAAGTCTATATGAAGCAACCCGATGGATTTGATGATAAGCATCATGGAAAAGTTTTGAGACTAAAGAAGTCACTTTACGGGCTAAAACAGAGCGGTAGAGAGTGGAACGCCAAGCTCAATAAAGTCTTGCAAAAACTGCACTTTGTTCCCTGCGCCAGCGAGCCGTGTGTGTACACACGCAATGAGAAGGACAATATTAATATAATTGCAGTGTATGTCGACGATCTTCTTATTGCAAGCTCATGTAAAAATGATTTGATTGGTATAAAAGAGTCAATTGGCAATGAGTTTAAAGTAGTAGATAGCGGTCAGCTTAATCATTTCTTGGGCATCGAAGTTGAGCGAGAAGGTGAAACTGGATCCATATCCATAGGTCACAAGACATATATCGAGAGTATGCTACACACCTGGGGTATGTTAGACTGCAAATCGGTAGCAACGCCTTTGGAGGCAAATTTCCAAGTTAAGTGTACTGATCCTAACTGCAAGCCTGTTAACGAAAAGGACTACCAATCACTTATAGGATCACTAATGTATTTGGCAATTACAACCAGGCCAGATATAATGCATTCAGTTGCAAAATTGGCTCAAAGAAATGTGAACCCACATAAGGAGCATGAAGTCGCTGCCAAGCGTATACTAAGGTATTTGAAGGGCACCTCAAACTTAAAGCTTCATTATCAATCAACAGGTAAACCGATTCACGGCTACGTCGACGCAGATTGGGCAAATGACACATCGGATAGTAAATCCTACAGTGGATATGTCTTCATAAACGCAGCTGGTCCAATATCCTGGGAGTCCAAGAAGCAAAGTCTGGTGGCATTATCCAGCACGGAGGCCGAATATGTTGCATTGTCCATTGCAGCAAGAGAAACAGTATTTATAAAAAAGTTTCTGAAGGAAATGGGTTTTTTGATAGATCACTCAATTTTAATTTTTTTCGATAATCAGAGTGCTTTATGTTTAGCTAAGAATCCAGTATTACATAATAGAAGTAAGCATATCGACCTAAAGTACCACTATGTTAGGGAACTTTATTCCAAAAAGGAAATTGATGTAAAATATATTTGTACAAATGACATGTTATCAGATATTTTAACAAAAAACCTACAGAAAAACAAGCATTTAAAATGTACAACTGAAATGAATTGTTTCTAAATATGTTGTTGAGAAGGAGTATTGAAATACTAAAAATATTATGTATGTCAATTTGGCAACAACCATATACTGAAATTTGGTAACACTGATATGAATCTATTCTTTTTGTTTTTCTGAGAACTTCTTTCTTCTTGTGTTAACTTCCGAACGACTCACAACGCTGTCACGCTTATGTCAAATAAAACAATTATTAAACTTTAACTAAATCGCCTCGCGTTTTACTCCTCCATTTCCAATAAATGTAAAATCACTGTAACATATTTCAAGAGCAGTTATATTTCATATAAAAAACTGAAGGACTTCCAAGACGGTGATGTTAAGGGCCCCCCTTTCAGGCATTTAAAACAAGAGAGAACGCTATAGTCGAGTTCCCCGACTATTAGATACCCGTTACTCAGCAGCTAAATTTAAAAAACAATAAATATGCCTTCATATATGTACGTAATTTTTCGCCGCTCGAATTAGCTTCCGATAATTATGTACAACACGTGTGAATTACAAGTCGTTCAAAAAATCATTTGGACTACGAATCGTCTGAGTATTTTGACAATACTATAAAAATATAAAAATATTATGTATGTCAATTTGGCAACAACCATATACTGAAATTTTGGTACACTATTGAATCTATTTTTTGTTTCTGAAACTTCTTCTTTGTAACTAAGATCAACGCTGTCACGTTATGTCAAAAAAACAATAAAACTTAACTAAATCGCTCGGTTTATCTCCATTCCAATAAATGTAAAATCACTGTAACATATTCAAGAGCATTATATTATATAAAAACTGAAGACTCCAAGACTGATGTTAAGGGCCCCCCTTTCAGGCATTTAAAACAAGAGAGAACGCTATAGTCGAGTTCCCCGACTATTAGATACCCGTTACTCAGCAGCTAAATTTAAAAAACAATAAATATGCCTTCATATATGTACGTAATTTTTCGCCGCTCGAATTAGCTTCCGATTAAAATTTTTAAATCGGTACCCAGGGAACACCACGTGGAGGCCGTTGAGTTACAACGGGGTCGTTCAAACCAAAATCATTTTGGGGACCTACGAATCGTCTTGAGTTTTAAAACTTTTAACAATTTATAAAACTCCATGTTCCCCAAAAATTTTGTTTGTCCGTAGCATACGGAGGCATAGATATTGTTATTATTAAATAAAACAAGAGAGAACGCTATAGTCGAGTTCCCCGACTATCTGATACCCGTTACTCAGCTAGTGGAAGTGCGAAGGAGAAATTTCAGCACTGACAGTTGTTGGCGGTTTGTGGGCGTTAGAGTGGGCGTGGCAAAAAGTTTTTTGGCAAATCAATAGAAATTTTCAAGACTAATTAATAACAGAAAAAATATCAACACATTTTTAAAAAATGTGGGCGTGACAGTTTTGGGCGGTTTGTGGGCGTTAGAGTGGGCGTGGCAACATGAATCGACAAACTTGCGCTGCGTCTATGTCTTTGGAGTCTGTATGCTTAGTCTCAACTTTCTACCTTTTGTAGTTCCTGAGATCTCGACGTTCATACGGACGGACAGACAGACGGACGGACAGACGGACATGGCCAGATCGACTCGGCTATTGATCCTGATCAAGAATATACATACATATATACTTTATATGGTCGGAAACGCTTCCTTCTGCCTGTTACATACTTTTCAACGAATCTAGTATACCCTTTTACTCTACGAGTAACGGGTATAAATATCAAAGCAAAAAATATCGCAATATCGATATTTGTTAAAAAAAAATATCACGATATAAATATATTATTTTCAGGAAAAATATCGATATATTGATATTTTGATATTATCAACAACCCTATATTTTAGAAAACGATCGGAACTCATTTTTGAAAGCTTAGCTAAGAAATGCATTAAAAGCGCCATTATTTATATATACATGTAAGACGGGGTATTGGGACTTCTTAACAAAAGCAGTACTCGAGTAGATTTAAGAAGAGAGCAGTAGCAACAGCAGAGCGACAGAAGCAGGAGAAGCGACAGCAGAGCAGCAGCAGAGCGACAGAAGAGAGCAGTAGAAACAGCAGAGCGACAGAAGAGAATAGCGACAGCGAAGAAGCAGGAGAAGCGACAGCAGAGCAGGAGCAGAGCGAGAGAAAAGGATTCGGGGAGTAGAAGTCAGCAGATACGGACGTCAGAGAACGAGTGAAGAAAGCAGAAAAAACCAAAGCAGAAAACTTAAACTAAACTTGTAACATTCATCGTTAATAATAATACTGATATTTAAATACCTATAAATAAAACCAAAGTTGAGTAAATCTCATCTTACATTTGGGGGCTCGTCCTAACCTGAAAATTGCAAGTGACGCCGTCCCGAAAAGTCTCAAAAGAAGAGTTTGACAGACGCCGGTTAGCAACGGGGAATGCGTGTGAGTGAGAAGGAAACTAAGCAAGAGCCGTCGCGGATTCCAATTTCAAAAGGAAAACAGCCATATTACACAAGGTCAGTGGCTGCAGCAGACAAAAAGATTAAAATGAGTACGCCGTTGGAAAGCGATTGCGAAATAAGTGGAAATGAAAATACGAAAGAAATGAAAATCGTGCAAGAACTTGTCGCAACAAGCGGAGAGCAATGTGGGAACGCAAGAAGCAACATGCAGAATCTTGTCGCAACAAGCGGAGAGCAATGTGGGAATGCAAGAAACAACATGCAGATTCATGTCGGGACAAGTGGAGAGCAACGTGGCGCAGCTGGTTTAATCGAAAGCAGCTCGATTGATGAAAATACAAGAACGCTGAAAGATTTAGTGCAGCTTCTTGCTATTAAGATTGGAGCGGAGGAGCGAAACAACGGTTGCTCGATTACGGCAGAAAGCTTTGCGAAGATCATTCCAGAGTTTGACGGAGAGTCCATGCCGGTTAAAAATTGGTTTGAAAATTTTGAGATGAATGCGGCAGCCTACGATCTGAACATTAAGCAGATGTATGTTCAGGCTCGCGCCAAAATGACGAACACAGCGAAGTTGTTTTTGGACTCTACGTATGTACACCAATACTCAGAGATGCGTATGCTGATGGAGACAGAGTTCAGTCGACAATATGTGTGCAGCGCGGATGTACACGAGCAGCTCCGCGACCGCAAGAAACGCAAGCAGGAATCTTTTCACGAATACCTACTACAGATGAAAAAGATCGCTTCACTTGGCAACATTGATGCACGTTCAGTTATCCGCTATGTTGTTGACGGCTTGAACATGAGAAGTGATTTCAGATACTCTCTCTACAGTTGCAAGTCTTACAAAGAACTACAGGAGCAGTATGAGGTGTTCGACCGTGTGGTCGAGAAGCCATTTAATCCTAACGAGTGAAAGTGGACGTCGAGCCAGAAAAAGCAGCACGAGGGACAGCACGACAGGAAGAGTCACTGCTTTAACTGCGGATCATTAGATCATCATCGTAAGGACTGCAAGTCTGCTGTAAAATGCTTCAGTTGCAACAAAGAGGGTCACATGTCAAGAGATTGCCCTGGGTCAGCTGCTGGCGTCCAAGTCGTACGCAGCTCAAGTCGCATGAAAAATGTCACTATCAACAATGTGGCAGTGGAGTGTCTGGTAGATACGGGAGCCGATGTATCTATACTGCGCAAGTATATCTTTAACAAGATACCAAATGTTACCCTGGAGAGGTGTGCGTCGAAGCTTCGTGGGCTGGGAAGGAAGATTACGTGCACAGTTGGCTACTTTTTGGCGGAGGTTGCGGTGGACAAGGAGATGACTAGACACAAGTTCGTCGTAGTGGAGGATGAAGACATCGAGTATGATGCGCTGCTCGGTTTTGATTTTGTATCGAAGTTTGACTTTTCGCTGTCGGCCGACGGATACAAGTTTTCTTCCCCGCTGGGGGAGAAAGCTTGTGAGGAACCAAATCAGATGAGTATTTACAACATAATAAATTCAGATGATGAAATAGATGTTCCTCCGCAGTTCGCTAAAGAGGTGTCGCTGCTGATCAATAACTACAAGGCGGTGGATTCGGTAGCCGAAGTTCCAGTGAGGCTAAGAATCGTTCCGGATGGTGAAATCATCCCATTTCGTCAATCCCCAAGTAGATTTGCGATTGCCGAAGAGAATGACGTGGAAAAGCAGATCAACGAATGGTTAGATGCTGGAATCATTCGCCCATCTACATCTAACTTTGCTAGCCGTCTTGTACTGGTGAGCAAAAAAGATGGCACACGGCGTATTTGCGTCGATTTTCGAAAGCTGAACTCGATGGTTTTGAGAGACTGTTTTCCCGTTCCTATAATCGACGACGTTCTGCAAAAGCTGCAAAAAGCACGCCTTTTTACTGTAATGGACTTGGAGAATGGTTTCTTCCACGTGGCCATTGAGGAGGATAGCAAAAAATTCACAGCCTTCATCACCAAATCCGGATTGTACGAATTCAATAGAACCCCGTTTGGATTTCGGAACTCGCCAGCTGTTTTTATTCGTTACGTTAATCACGTGTTCCAAGAGCTGATGAGCAGAGATGTACTCGACTTGTACATGGATGATATAATTATCCACGCCGAGACTGCAGAGCAATGTTTGGAAAAGATTAAATTCGTGTTTAACAGAGCTGGAGCGTTTGGCCTGAAGATAAAGTGGCAAAAATGTCACTTCTTGCAAAAGAAGATTTATTTTTTGGGCCACAACATTGAGGACGGAAACATATGGCCTGGACAGGAAAAGACAGCTGCGGTCAGCAAATTTCCGGTGCCCAAAAACGTCAGAGCAGTCCAAGCATTTTTAGGGCTGACTGGATTTTTCAGAAAATTTGTATTGAATTATTCGCAGATTGCACGCCCGTTAACTGACCTGCTGCGAAAAGATGTTTGCTTTCAAATGGCCCATCCGCAGATGAATGCATTCCATAGTTTGAAGGATGCGTTGACAAAGGAACCCGTTTTAAAGTTGTATATCAGAGCGGCCAAAACTGAATTACACACGGATGCATCAAAAGATGGATTTGCAGCGGTTTTAATGCAGTGGTTCGATGGCAGACTCCATCCAATACAATACTGGAGTAAGAAGACGTCAGAAGCTGAGTCCCGCCAGCACAGTTATATCCTAGAAGCAAAGGCCGTTTATCTAGCGGTGAAGAAATTTAGACATTATCTGCTGGGATCGCCGTTTAAGCTGGTTACGGATTGCTCTGCTTTTAAACAAACCCTACAGAAAGCGGATGTGCCGAGGGCAGTCACGCAGTGGATTGTTTACCTGCAGGATTTCGAGTTTGCAGTGGAACATCGCCCTGGGGAACGGTTGAAGCATGTGGACTGCCTTAGTCGCTATCCCGATCGTGTGATGCTCGTGGCCTCTGAGATCACAGCTCGAATCAAAGTCGCACAAGGAAAAGATGAGATGCTTAAGGCAATTATGGAAATTCTGGAGAGTCGTCCATATGAGGGCTACAAGATGAAAGCTGGACTTGTCTTCAAGGAGGTGAACGGCAATGACCTCCTTGTGATCCCGAAATCGATGGAGAAAGAAGTAATTGTTGAAGCCCATAGTGCAGGTCATTTTGCACTACAGAAAACTGTTCATGCTGTTCAACAATTGTATTGGATTCCTCACTTAGAACAGAAGGCTCAGCAGGTAGTGAACAACTGTGTGAGATGCATCATTTTCAACAAGAAACTTGGCAAGAAGGAAGGATTCCTAAGCTGTATTGATAAAGGTGATCAACCCCTTCACACGCTGCACGTTGATCATTTGGGCCCCATGGATGCTACGGGAAAACAGTACAAGTACATATTTGCGATGGTGGATTCATTTACAAAGTTTATATGGCTGTTCCCAACGAAAACTACAAGCTGTGAGGAGACACTGAAGAAGTTGAAGATTTGGTCAGAAGTTTTTGGCAACCCCGTGAGGATGGTTTCGGACAGAGGCTCCGCTTTCACAGCCAACTTGTTTGCAGAACATATGAAGGAAAACGGAATCGAGCACGTTTGGAGTACAACAGGGGTTCCACGTGGAAATGGACAAGTTGAAAGGGTGAATCGTACAATTTTGTCGATTATTTCAAAGATGTCGGCGGATGAACCAGCCAAGTGGTTTAAGGCAGTGCCAGACGTGCAGAGAGCGGTCAATTCACACGTACATGCATCAACCAAGAAGTCACCATTTGAGCTGCTATTCGGAGTGCAGATGAACAATAAGCCAATGGATCGTATTCTACAGCTTTTGGAGGAGGAGATGTATTTGAATTTTGACGAGCAACGACAGCAACTGAGAAAGGATGCAAAGATCGAGATTCAACGCGCACAGGAATCTTATAAAAGGAATTTTGACCTTAAGCGGAAACCAGAAGTCGCATATAAAGTAGGAGACCTAGTCGCTATACGCCGGACACAATTTGTTGCGGGAAAGAAGTTGGCTGGAGAATATATGGGACCGTACGAAGTTTCAACTGTCAAGAGGAACGGCAGATACGAAGTTCGAAAGGCAGCAGATTTTGAAGGCCCATGTAAGACTTCCACAAGTTGTGATTACATGAAGTTGTGAAGGTATGTCCAGGACAATGAGGATGATTGGTCATCTGGGACAGATGAATAGTCAGGAATGCCCGAATGTAAGACGGGGTATTGGGACTTCTCAACAAAAGCAGTACTCGAGTAGATTTAAGAAGAGAGCAGTAGCAACAGCAGAGCGACAGAAGCAGGAGAAGCGACAGCAGAGCAGCAGCAGAGCGACAGAAGAGAGCAGTAGAAACAGCAGAGCGACAGAAGAGAATAGCGACAGCGAAGAAGCAGGAGAAGCGACAGCAAAGCAGGAGCAGAGCGAGAGAAAAGGATTCGGGGAGTAGAAGTCAGCAGATACGGACGTCAGAGAACGAGTGAAGAAAGCAGAAAAAACCAAAGCAGAAAACTTAAACTAAACTTGTAACATTCATCGTTAATAATAATACTGATATTTAAATACCTATAAATAAAACCAAAGTTGAGTAAATCTCATCTTACATACATATATATAAATCCGATAAATATTTATGCAATTGAGAACCCAATCTAAGGCAGAGATAATGTTGTTCCATTTATGTACATTTAAATAAAAAGGAACCAATTCGGCAAACCTTTTAATACCTTTTAATATTTGTATACCCTTGCACAGAGTATATTGATTTTAGTCCGAAGTTTGCATCGAAATAAAGTCATAGCCTCGTAGTCTTTAATCATAAAAAAAAGGGTTTCATTTGGTTTTCACCAGTTTTTTGGCAATATATAAATTCGGTTTTAATTTGACAAACATCATATAGCTGCCGTAGGATAATTACGTTTATGACCCTTTTCTGGCATATCAATAGGAATTAAAATAAAAAACAATAACAAAATAAAAAAAAATATATTTATTTTTTGTGTAGTATTTTGACATTATTGTGCCTATTTCTCTTGGATTTGTATAGTTAATCTCAACTTTATAATTTTAATAGTTCCTGGGAAATCGACGTTCATACGGACGGAGAAGGGACATGGCAAAAATTTTTAACAAATATTGGGAAATTTACAAGACTAACTAAAAAATTTAGAAACATTTTTCAAAAGTGTGGACGTGGCAGATTTGGGCGGTTTGGGGTGTTAGAGTGGGCGTGGCAAAAAGTTTTTTTGCAAATCGATAGAAATCGGACGGACTATTAATCCTGATCAAGAATATACATGCATATATTTATACTTTGTATGGTCGGAAACGCTTTCTTCTTCCTTTTACATACTTTTCAACGAATATAGTATACCCTTTCACTCTACGAGTGACGGGTATCACTGGTGTCACCCACTTAGGATTTCAAAGCACACCACTTCTGTATTTATATTTTCTTTCGTTGAAGCCAAGTACTGAAAGAAAAAATATAGCTAGTTACCAATAAATAAATTGAAAACCAGAATCAATAGCACGGCATTCGAAAAACCAAGCCATGAATATTTACAATCCGCGTGCCCAATACCAGTACACTATTAATACTTGTAGTCAATGAAGCTTAATAAATTACATATAAAATATCGAACTTTAAATAAACCGCCAACGTCTAGCAACGTTAACCTTCACGTTTTTTCGCCTTTACACTGTCCATGTCCATGCCGTGGTAATTTAGAGCAATGTGCTCTTGAATACGGGTCCAACAGGACCCCGACTTGTTTGGCTCATTGTCGGCACTTCTTTAATAACATACCCTTCGAACCAGACATTATAATAACATTCTTCTAGTGTCCTTGTTCGAACTGTGTCCGCCATCAGGAGATCGTTAAAGAAAATGGCAAAACATCTCTTTGGGCAGCTCCCAACGCCTTGGATTTTCTGCTATATAAGCTGATTTCTTTTGCGAACTTAAAGCGAAGCATGAGAACAATTCCACGGCGAAGATGGAAACGTCCTTTGTGCAGTAACGTCTTTGGGTCTAGCAAAGACCCTCCGCCGGAAATCCATGATTATGTTTTCCCGCAAACCCGCCTGCATGGCCCTTTTGCGAGCAGTCCATGGTCGTCACCATAAGCACTCCATCGTGCGATGGATCCCGTACCACAGTGCACCACCTATTCAGCCCTGCGAAGATAAAATGTTTGTTATTAATATACCTGTTCATTTATTTTCGTCTTATTCTTACGTATTTCATATAGAGTTTTTCCAAATAATCTGAATTTAAATAATTTTATTTGGATTGCTGCAGCACGGACAATGGCTGTGCACTGCAAACGTGCTCGGGTCTTTATTTGGGGCGTTTGGACTTTTTCTTCTGGATCCGAATGTCGGACCTTCCCACGGGATTCTTATATATTAGGTTTGCTTTTCCCTTTGACATCAAGGAATGCTCCTGTTTGGCTGCATTGTTCTTCTCCCAATCGGTTATCCTTGACTGTTACGGAATCTCGCGAAATTGTATTTTCAAGATCTTTTTCTGATCTGTTGAGTTCTGCCAACTAAAACAGAGCATGAAACAGCACAGGATCTGCGATTTGGGCCCCGCATCCTGCAGCCTCTCTACCGCTCCCAAAGATGGAGCCGCGGTTTGGAAGTGGCAGTCTGGTGCAGCAGCAGCTGCAGGGCCATCGTCATCGATGGTAAAATGTTGAGTGGCGGTGTCCGGTGAGGATGTGCCGCGTGACCATGGACATGGCCTTTGGTCGTTGGCCGACGCTAGCCAATAACCGCTGACAGGAGTGGCACGGTCTGGGCACAGGAGCACATTGGACCGACGTCACAACGGCACCTGCACCCGGATCAGGCGGCCACTGTGGCAGTGCCGCGGTCTCGCCTCTTCGCGGATTATATGGCAGATCGGTTTCTGCGGCGGAGGAGCGAACTGGGGATACAATTCATCAAACCCATCGTCCTCAAACACATCCGGTAACAGTCGGCGTCAGTGGGCAACGACAGACATCCTTCACAGTCATTTAAAACTCACTTGGAAAACAATTTAAATAATTTAAAATACAAAACCTAAATGCTTTAGTCGTGTGCTGCAATTTTTTTTCATAAATATTATCTGGTACTCAGCCAAGGAAAGTGTAAAGTTAATAGTCGTGCTTATATTGGAGTGCAAAAAGAAAATTCTTCTAATCCGTGGTGTAATACAAATTTGTAAACTTTTATTTTACCAACCTGGAGTTATTTAACATTAGACTTCGGTACGAGGAACCTAATTAACAAAAAACACAAAATACCCTCCTTGGTCAAGGAGAAAATCCTGGACTCGGATACAATGGTTTTGAAAGCCAAAAAAGATATATACGATGGAAGCAGGACTAAATGAAAATGCTGAAGAGATGATACAAGAAAAGTACAAAAATAATACAACCTTTTATGGTAGAGCTAAGCAGTATATTACTTAAAAATTAAGTTACTGGTATTTTCGTAGTGCAAAAGATTGGCTATGGGCGATGCAAAGTAAAGTTTAAAACGGCAAGTTTAATTCGTGTTTTAGCCAATTTGGATATGAGCGGAAAGTTTTAATCATTTTGTATGAAAACCCGAAATTATTTATCAAATTTTAACTTTCGTCTCAACTGATATTATGAAACAGTTGATTTTTTTGACCACACAGTTTTTCCTCTGTCTTTTTTGGAAAAATTAAATAAAGAAAAGTCGCAATACAATTCTATAAACCTTTTAATAATATAGTTCTTAACATAAAAAGCGAAAAACTGAAAATTTTAACACACAAAACACCATGGCGACATGGAAAATTTTTTAAAAAGAATATTAATATTAATATTTTTCCCATTTGAATACAGTAAACCGTATCCAACAAAAACAATGACGACTCAAATGTTAATTCATAAAAATATTTTTATTAAAATTGCGGTAAACAATTGCAAAATTGATTTTATCAAAATTAATAAATAAGTTTAAATTATTTATCTAATTTATTTTAAATCTAGAACTTTATATCTTTATCCATCTTTCCGTGTTTTTAGCTAAGAATTATTTCAATTCTTAAATTTCTTCATTAGTTTGAAAATATTACAATACAACGTTCAAATCTCTACATCTAAATGTAATAAACCACTGCTATAATAAACGTCAAAATACAAAATATTTTTTTTTAAAAGGGGGCCTTTTTTAATCAACATTTTAAACCCCTTTAATCGGAATGGCTTTTACTTAATGTGGTTGCTGGTCGAAGGAGGTCTCATCATTCGCATGTATCTTAAATGTTGGTAAGCTTGTGTCCAAGCCATTTAAGAATTAGTTGGGAAGGCGTAATGGAACTCCATATAAAATGTTTGCGGCCGACGAGTTTAGGTCTTCCTTGAAACATACATGTACATATGTACATAGTCCTAGAAGTGCAGCTGGTAGTAGTAGAGCTTCTGGCCAATGAGAGAAACGATCAATTGTTAAACAATAGCGCAAATTTTGATAAGCTAGCATGACCACTATATCCAGATGTACATACATGATCGAATCTAAAATTTGGAAAAGCTATCTTCTCAGAAAACAAGTGGTTGTGTTTCCTGATTTTTTAACGTTGGCAAGGAACACAGTTTCTGCACTAGGTGGTAATATCCTTGTTCATATTGGGCCAAACAAATTTTTGGCGAATTTGCTGTTGACGTAAATTCAGCGGAATGCAAGGTCCTAATCGTTTACTAGATACGCCACAGTACAATCAGGAATTTTGGCTAAAACTCATTCTTTGGAGCAGTAATGATTGGTCGATGCTTAAATAAGAGGCTTGTGATCCATTTTAATGACATAATTTCGCTTCAAGGAAGTGTCTAAACTACTTAATAGCTTCGTAAATGGCTAGTTATTGTCTGTCATAAGTTCTATAATTTTTATCAGGGGAATCTGCCAACAATCATTTGTATACTGCTCTAGTACAGCTCCTATTGCAGTGTCGAACGCATCACACAGTAATGCAAGAGCAGAGCCAGGTAAAGGAAAAGAAATGACGGCAGCCTCGGTCACGCTCTTTTTATACCCGTTACTCGTAGAGTAAAAGGGAAGCGTTTCCGACCATATAAAGTATACATATGTATATATTCTTGATCATGATCATGGCCATGTCCGTCTGTCCGTGGACGTGTCTTCACAGATAGATTTTTAGTAAGCCGTAAACATTAAAAATCCCGTGTATAGCTTACGCTACCGGCTATTTTTCTGTTATACTTTTGTTATTGTGAAAAAATGTAGTACACTGGAAATAGAAAATGGAGTGTTATGCTTCCTAACTTTGGTCGCAACCAAAAGTTCGAACAGATAATTGGAAAAGCTCGGAATGCAGAGCTTTTGCACACTGTGCTATAATTTTTCTATAAAATAATTTACAGCCAATCATAAAATAATCAGGCATGCTCCGGTAATCGTAAGTTTTTTTCGAATTCGATTTGGGGCCAAATCTTACGATTTCGTTTTTACGTGCTCTGGTTTTCATAAAATTTTTGCTATCGTTTTGCTATCGGAATGTTTCGTTTATCATCATTTCTTACTGCTCAAACAGCTTACTTTTTTCTTTAATCACAACTAAACTACGCGAAAAAATGCCTTTTGTATTTGCCATTGCTTGTTTTGAAGACAGGAGCCTGGAGAAGGCAGAAATTGCTGGGCTTGAGAAAGTCTAGGCTCTAAGATGCAATACATGTGTTTTTAATATATTTCATTGAACATTCCGCGAGTAACCTTTTATTTTTCAGCTTTGTTAATTGATATAGGATTAACAAGCGTACTTTTAAAAGGTTTTGGAGGTAGTAAGGCCACTTTTGCAAGTGACTAAATTGTCACACTCAATTCAATCGGCTGCTGTGTTGCGGTACCTGGCTACTGGCTGCTATCAGCTATCAGTGGCCCAGGACCATCATATAAACATTGGACGCAGCACATTTGGAAAGATTCTTAAAGTATTTATTCCGCTGCTAGACAGGCTTCTCTGTCGGGATGCTATATCCCTCCAAATGTCTAGGCAACAAATGCAGAAATCTTCCGTAAACTTCTTTACAAGATATCAACTGCCAAGAATAGTTGCCTGTTTGGATGGAACTTATATTAGAATTCAGAAGCCTGTAAACAATTCCTCTGTTTTCTTTAATAGAAAGGGTTATTACAGTTTGAACTGCATGGTGGTAAGTACTACGTCTACATCTGTCATAGATACATAAAAACCTTTTTATTTCCTAAGGTTTGCAACGACAATATGGAGATCATCGCCATTGATGCCACTCACCCTGGGTCATGCAATGATTCTTTCATATGGAACCACTCAAGCGCGAGAGAATTCTTATCCACCATCATAAACGGGCACTTTGTTTTGGCGAACTTCGGATACGCGCTAGAGAGCTTCGTTTTAACTCCCTACAGGAGCGCGGAGATTGGAACGTATCAGCATACATTTAACTTAAGGCATGCTCGAGCCAGAAACATTGTCGAACGGACTATTGGAGTGCTTAAGAGTCGTTTTCGTTGCCTGCAACGCTGCTTAAAATATGAGCCATTGTTTTGTTGCATGGTTGTAAATGTATGCTGTGCTTTGCACAATATATGTAGAAGGCGAAACTTGATCATTACCGAGGAATTTCCATTTGACGACGCGCAAGATACTTTTGACAACAATGATGTAGAAGGAGATGATGACGGACAACCTGAACGCGATGAAATTGTTCAGTCGCTCTTAGTCTGAAGATTAAACAATAAGTTTATAAAAATAAAATTTGTTTCATCACACCTACTGTTTTTTATTAATAGTTTGATTTATTGTTCTAATTTGCTTAATATGCTATTGAATTTATTAAGAAGTTCCTTCTTGTTTGCATTATCCTCCTTTTGGATAGCAACCGCTTCCTTCTGGACTGAAAGTGCCTCCTTTTGCAGTTCCTCCATTTTTTTGAAGTGCTCTGCCATGGAAGAATTGAGCTGTGTCATAACATCAAGCTGAGTCCCGCACAGGCTTTACAGGCTTTGGTCGAAAGAAGCGGCAGGATTGTTGCGACGACGCTTGGCGGTCGGCACTTCGTCGACATTGAGATAATGGTTCTTCAGCAAGTTTTTCCATTTCGTCATCGCTCTCTATGTTCAGCACATGATCCACGGAGGATGGAGCTCCATATACCGAACCGCCAACTCCGTCCACCATCTCGTACAAGCCGCATAGCCTGGCCACTTCCTCCTCCACTTCACTTATTGGCAGCTGTGAATAAGGACGACCACCAGTAGCCCTGATCTCCGCCTTATTTTTGGCAAGTTTCTTGCGGATGCATCCCTTCCAATCACACCAAATCTGGAATATATTACTATAATATTCCACTTTTCTTATATTTGTTGAATAATCCTACCTTTTTCCACCCTGAAACATCTTTTATTGGAGGGCCAAATTATATTCAAGGTGCTGCAAAGTTCGGCCCACTTCGCATCTGAAGCCACCTTGTCGCCCTTTGTAAATCCCCTGGCCAAATCTTGGTTTTCCTTCATGAACCCCTGCATGACCTCGTCCTGAAATGATGATTTGTGCTTGCCCCTAAAAACAATAGCTCTGTGTTTAATTGAAAATAAGGACTTATTACTTTTGTACTTACATTTTCAAATATGCATTCACCGGTAAACAGCTGTTTAAGCTGTTTACAAGAAAATAGAGCGGCCACCCTTTTCACAGTTTTAATTCCAATGTTCGCAACTACTTACTTAAATTAAGTAGCATTACAACAACTTTTGGCCCTCCTTTTAATTAATTAATGAATTCTTTCATATTTTATAAGTACTTTTACCTGCCTGTTTCGTTCCACGAACAGTATGGCAACCTTCGCGATAGCTTTTGGTGACGTACTTATCGACCCTTTACCAAATCGAAAAGGCCAAGCAGAAAACCAGAGCAGATAAAAACGAATTCGTACGATTTGGCTCAAATCGAATTCGAAAAAAAATTACGATTACCGGAGCATGCCTGTATATTATACCTCAGGGAAATAAGTATATGTGGATGCATTTTTTTCCAAAAAAGTATACTTTCAACAAAGTGAATCCAGTCAAGCTTTTTTTTAATTTATAGACCTTTTGAACCGCTAACAGAATATATAATAATAAGACATAGTTTAATGGAAACTTATAAATATATTTTATTGAATTTAACAAGTCTTTAGGAAATAAGTATATGTGTATTTTTCATTTGGTTCTCTTAATCTTATTAATTGTTTCTGTATTCAATTATTGTTTTTTATTTTAGTAATTTATATGCTTTCCCTTAGCCATAAGAAGCTTATGAATGCGATTTGGCATAGAGTCTGCTAAATTTTGGAGAGTTTCATTGCTTATTAGCTCCCACTCTGCAACCAAAACGTCTTTTAATTGTCTGATATTGTCAAACTGCCGTCCATTCTTATAAATTCTTGCTGAAAGAATTCCCCAGAGGTCCTCAATAGGGTTTAAGTCCGGACTAATCGCTGGCCACTCCAGAAGTGGTATAGATTTTGAAGAAAAAAATGG
This sequence comes from Drosophila teissieri, assembly GCF_016746235.2. Taxonomy (NCBI): domain Eukaryota; kingdom Metazoa; phylum Arthropoda; class Insecta; order Diptera; family Drosophilidae; genus Drosophila; species Drosophila teissieri. The sequence continues at coordinate 21,979,772 of NC_053031.1, forward strand.
TTTTGGAGCACGTGATGTATGGATTGGAGCGTTGTCCTGCTGAAAAGTCCAGTTATCGGCGTAAAGCTCCGTTGCAAAGTCTATTAATTCTTCTTCCAGCAACTGGGTATATATCTCGGAGTTTGTTTTGGTTGGAATAAAACAAATGCGAGACTTTCCTGCATATCCAAAAGCAGCCCAAACCATCAGTGATCCGCCGCCAAAGTTCCTTTTGTGTCGTGTCTCTCGGGGATGTCGTAAATCACGCCAATACTTATGACACCCATCTGGGCCATCCAAATTCCACTTTTTCTCATCCGAAAATATAGGCATTCTTAGAAAAAAACCGCATTTTTTATAGTGTTACATGCGATTAATTGGTTACTTACATATTATTTTTGTGTAATTAATTTATTTTCTTTAGAATACAGTCAATTGACACCAATTTACTCGATCCAAATAACACGCTGATTGACAAATGCGCACAAGCTTTTGTGTTCACATATACTTATTTCCTAAGAAAAAAAAATCGCGGCACACAATTTTTCTATAATGGTGCTACGAATTGTGAGCAAAGAAGAATTTTGCATTTGCATTGTAAGAACAGAAGGCAAGAGTAGAGTATTGCCAAAGACATTAGAATAACAAGATGCGTAACGCCATACGATTTTTTTGCACACGATTTTTTCGTGGTGGCTTTTCAAGTGGCTCCAGGCTCTCTCGAAATTTTATTCAAAAGCCAGAGAGCGGAGAGCTCTAGAGCCACCAGCTCTCTTGTACGCATACAGCGACAGCTGACCACTGCATTGGTGCACACGTATGCACATGCATTGTAAAAATGACAAAATATGCCCTTCATCTTAGAAGTTCTTAGACTTTAAATCTATATTATTTTTTATAAATTGACACCACTTAAAAACTCTAGTCTTGCATTGCCTTAACATAACAATTATTCAAATTTTATACAGAAATAATAATAGCACAATCTATGTACAAAAAAATGCATAATAATTTTAAAAGATGACTTTATATTAGAATAATTGTCATTAGAGTATTCAGCGTGCGACATGTGAAAAATTTAAGAAGACAATGATTCTTCGGTGCTTATGTCCGCACTTCGTGCTTCAAGAAATCAATTTTGCAATAAACAGTTTCCATATTTTTATTTATTTTATAAATAATATTTTACCTTATGAATTATGTAATTTCTTTTTTTTTTTTAAATTCTTTGTTTTAAATTACAGTAGTTTTTAAAATTTACTTTGTATATGTTTTTATTATTTATTATAGTTATTTAGTCAAATTACTAGTATAAAAATTACCAATTTTCAATATTTAAAATGAAAATAAGATTCAGATAAATTATTTTTTTTTATTTTGTTTTGATGTTTTTAAAAAAGCGCGCAATTATGGGTGGGAAGAAAATCGCGCCAATTTTTTTGTTTTTCCTTTTAATACGTTTTCTTTTTCTCTTAATACGTTTGCTTAAAGCTGACTATACGTAGAGCTCCTCGATTTTTTTTAAATTTCGCTTTAAAATTGTGTTTACAATCAATTAAAGTTGTTTGGTTGCATTGTTAAAGTACGGAAATATATGTGCGAATTATAAATTGCGATTGGTAGTGATAAATAAGAGAAAATTTCAGTTAACTTAATTAAACTTAATTTCGTAATTTTACGCGCTAATACTACGTGCTGCTGCTTTTTTAAAAAGGATAGAAGTGAAATGTATTATTTTTAATATAAAAATATTTTATTGGCCCATTGGAATTGCCTGGCTATGGCCGAGTGCAGTTTACCACACTGCCAAAAATCTAGGCGCGATTTCCCCACCCTTAAATTGTTTAGGTTTCCTGAAAAGGATCCAACAATTTTAATGAAATGAAAAAATATTTTCGAAAATGCTTCTTAAAGAAAAAAAGGGCACAAATACAAGATTGAATGATTCCGAAAAATTGGTTGCTCAGAGCATATATTATAGGTCCACTTCAACATATATGTTTTTAAGGGACTCACTGAAATTAAATTTTCCCAGTCCATCATCGTTACAAAAGTGGAACAGCATTAAAAAATTACAGCCGGTAGACAACGAATGTTTGTACTCAGCCCTTAGAGAAACCATGAAGGGAATGAATGAATCGGACAAAGAATGCATATTAACTTGTGATAAAGTAGCAATAAAAAAAAACATAACGTATAATGTATCAGTTGAAATAATAGATGGACTAGAGCTTTCAATTGATCGCTCTAATAAAATGGGAAGCCACATTTGCGTATTCGTTATTCGGGGTATTTTAAAGAAATGGAAATTTATATTGAACTATTTCGTGCCCGAAACAAATATAAAAGGAGATTTGCTTAAAAACGCTTATATAAATAATAAAAAATATTGTGTTTTATGACATTCCGCATTTTTTAAGTCTATAAGAAATAATTTTCTAAAAGCTAATTTTGAAACCCCTGACGGACGAGTTGACTTTGATGTCATCCGAGAGGTTTACGAATTAGATCAGGGATCAGTAGCGAGAATGACTAAATGAACGAAGAGTCACGTTAATCCAACTAGATTTGAGCTAATGCGGGTATGTTTGGAAACTCAGACGCTTAGTCACACAGTTGCAGCGGCAATTAAAACTTGTAACCAAAACAAGCAATTTAATCGAAATAGTCCCGAAGTTGCCGTTTATACTGCTAAATTTGTCCAAAAGTGATGACGCTATCGAAAGCCGAAGGCAATGCAATCAACAAAAGAGGAACTTTATCCATCTCTTCTATTTTCGCACCTGCGGCCAACAACTCATATATAAAATCATCAAAAATAGTAAAATGGGACAATAGGGACATCTCACTTGATAGTTTTAGAGAAAGCAAACGTTTACGAATTGCCAACTGCGACGCCAGACTTTTTCTTTCATATATCGCGTCGAAATTTCCAAGAATTTGACGCGCCGTTATATCGCTCGTCGCAAAGTTCAGAAATGAATCGCTTAGGTACTCTATTGTTCACTTATTGTACAACGTTCAGCTTTCATCCACTGTTTATCTAATTAATGAAGTATGTCTTCATCGATGACCCTAAGCACATCCAGTTCGGTCAATAAAGCTCTAAATAAAGGATGTCGGGTTAATTTAAAAAAATATCGTATCGATGATATTTTTTTTATCAAAACAAAATGATGATAATTTTTAAAATATCACATAAAATCGATATATTTGATATTTATATCTGTTACTCGTAGAGTAAAATGGTATACTAGATTCGTCGATCTGGCCATGTCCGTCCGTCTGTCTGTCCGTCCGTATGAACGTCGAGATCTCAGGAACTATAAAGCTAGATAGTTAAGATTTAGCATGCAGACTCCAGAGACATAGACGCAGCGCAAGTTTGTCGATTCCTGTTGCCACGTCCACTCAAACGTTCGCAAACCGCCCAAAACTCCAACGCCCACACTTCTAAAAAATGTTTTGATATTTTTTCACATTTTCGTTAGTCTTGTAAATTTCTCTCTATTTGCCAAAAATCGTTTTGCCACGCCAACTCTAACGCCCACAAACCACCAAAAACTGTCAGTGTAAATTTCTCCTTTGTACTTCCACTAGCTGAGTATCGGGTATCAGATAGTCGGGGAACTCGACTATAGCGTTCTCTCTTGTTTTTTAATAAAAAAGGCAAAACTTTATTTACATCAGAAATATTTTATAAAAATTCTCCTATTCATCAAGATGACCTCAAAAAATTTGTGTATAAAGTGGCCTTATGAAGACCTCATAAATAACTTTTTTTTAAACAGAGACAGTTGTACAAAAAATCGTACATGTTTTATGAACAAATATTTAAGCCTCATATAAAAACCTCAACAAAAATTCAATTATTACTTTTTTTTTTTAATTTACTTTTTATAAGAAAGTAATTTCATAAATTAATTAATAATTACTAATGAAACATTAATATTCAATAATAATAAGTTATTAATATGTTTAAGGTAACAAGTTATTTAAACGGTAAGTAGTTAATTATACCCGTTACTCGTAGAGTAAAAGGGTATACTAGATTCGTTGAAAAGTATGTAACAGGCAGAAGGAAGCTTTTCCGACCATATAAAGTATATATATTCTTGATCAGGATCAATAGCCGAGTCGATCTGGCCATGTCTGTCTGTCCGTCCGTATGAACGTCGAGATCTCAGGAACTATAGAAGCTAGAAAGTTGAGAGTAAGCATACAGTCTCCAGAGACATAGACGCAGCGCAAGTTTGTCGATTCATGTTGCCACGCCCACTCTAGCGCCCACAAACCGCCCAAAACTGCCACTCCTACACTTTTGAAAAATGTTTTGATATTTTTTTCATTTTCTTATTAGTATTGTAAATTTCTATCGATCTGCAGAAAAACTTGTTGCCACGCTTACCCTAACGCCCACAAACCGGCCAAAACTGCCACGACCACACTTTTGAAAAATGTTTTAATATTTTTTCATTTTTTTATTATTCTTTTTATCAATTTGCCAAAAAACTTTTTGCCACGCCCACTCTAGCGCCCAAAAACCGTCAAAAACTGTCAGTGATGAAGAGTCTCCTTCGCACTTTCACTAGCTGAGTAACGGGTATCAGATAGTCGGGGAACTCGACTATAGCGTTTTCTCTTGTTTTCAATCTGAAATTATTAAATTTTCAAAGCGAAATAAGTATTTTCGTTGACTATCAGAGTAGACTTCATATATATTCAGATCAATTTGGAGCGATTTTTTTCTGCTGATGCGTCCAAAGAGAGAAGCTTCAATTAGTCTTCTTGCCACTAATTTCCTAGATACATTTGTGCCACATTCTTTTTTTAATTCCTCCATAATTTCAAGGGAGGACTTGAAAGGATCCGCCTTGCTCTTCCGTACTATGAGCATATCTGTACGCGGATTAGTTTTTCGTGACTTTGGTTTGCTTTTTTTTAATTGGTCAATTATACTGTGTTTTCCTTTATTACCTTCAGTGCATTATATACCATTTTCCTCGAACATTTCATTATTTCGGCAATTTCAGCAGGTGTATTGCCAGATTCAGTTAGGTTGAATATCATCCTCCTTTCTTCAACTGAACAATGCTTTCCTCAACCCATTTTCTTAACTTTTGTAATAAATTACATTAATTTGTTGACGAAATTTTTAAAATCACGCAAAAAACCTACGAAAACCACTTTTTACACGGAATTTACTGTAAGTATATTAAAGTGTGCTATTTATGGGACCACGCTAAATAATCGCTCGCGAACGAAAATTAAGCATAAAGCAGAAGAAATAATTAATAACGGTAAATTTTTGGATTGTACGTCACGTAGAAGAGAGCAATAATCGATTCACATCAAAATTTTTGGAATCGAAAGCAAAATATTTCTGAAATAATCGATCTAAAGTTACTGTTCTGATGTGTGCTATTTATACGTCCACGGCTGTACCTACATATATCTATACGTACGTATACATTTGAGATACGAGAAAACCAGAGAAAACGGTTTCATCTATATAACATACTAGACAGACCCGGTGGACTTCGTCCCACGTTGAACGTTTTAAATGCTTGCTTAGCGAGCTTGCATTTAATGCAATTTAAATTATGTTTTTTATTTTTTAAGATAGGTTGCAGGTGGAATTAGAAAATTAAAATACCCATACGAATCTGGAATTTTTTTTTCTGATTTTTTAAATATACTTCAAGTCTCTAAGACATGTGGTTTGGCCATGGCTATGTCAGTAAGTCAGTCAGTGAGGACAAAGCATTTTATATATATCGATAACACCACGATTAATGACCGATTCTTTTGTGATTTCTGGCGTGGGGAATTCGTCTTAATTCGGGTGGCGACCGCTTCATACACCTTGTATAGAAACCGCCGGCCATGACTTTGGTAAGTCGTCTCAAATATGCGCGCAGAGGCCCGATTGTCAAAATTATTTGAAAACGCCCAATCAATATGCGTATTGCTATTAGTTGTAGACGAACCCAAATCTAGCAAGGAACTAAAACCAGTGTTTGAAAAGCTGCAGTCGAATTAGCAGAAGTCGCAATATTTTTGCTTTTCACTGCTTCTGCTGCGAGCGATATCAGAAAGCGAACAATTGCTTCTGCTTCTGCTTCTGAAAAATCAGAAGTCGCAGTCAAAGCATAAGTAAAAATCCCGCAAAGACGAATATCAAAAATCAGCAGCAGTCGCCTTTTTTCGTTTTTTCGCTTTCTGCTTTGCTGTTGCTTTTCATCGTAGACGTTCGTCGCTGCTGCAGCTACCGACGACTTTCGGAAGTCGTCGGCAGTCGCAGCAGCATAAGTCGGTGCCTTCGACTGTTTGCTGCTTTTGATTTTCGTTGCTATTGCTGCTGACCAACAGTCGCAGCAGCAGAAGTCGGCGCCTTCGACTGTTTGCTGCTTCTGATTTTCGTTGCTATTGCTGCTGGACCAACAGTCGCAGCAGCGTAAGTCGGTGCTTTCGACTGTTTGCTGCTTCTGATTTTGGCTGCCGAACAGCATAAGGCGACAGACGCATGAGGAGACAAATTCATTCAGTAGCCGCGACTTTTATTTAATTACGAATGACTAAATTTTTTGGAAATTACTTATAGCGTACTTCTTGTACTTTTTTATTTTTTGGACTTTCTTTTTCTATAATGCTTATAAAATAATACAACTAATCAATTTTAAAAAAATTATAGAAATAAAATTAGCAAAAATAAAAACATAATAGTATATGAATTTTGAAAAATGACACATAAATAAATTTTCATTGCTTTCTGTTATAACTATTATTTTACTTATTTTATAAACCACTAAGAGTAAGTTCTTCGTTTTCAAAAAGTGGCAAAGTATCAATGGCCATGTCCAAAAAGGTGGGATTTAATTTGAATAGCAATATGTTCTCAAGAACATCCTGGCTTAATCGATTGCGGTAGTCGGTAAGCACCAGCCTCAGAGTGGAGAATGCTCGTTCAATCGACACCTGATATAAAATAAGAAACTATCTAAGAAGGAACCTAAATTATTTATGCCATTTTTATTTACCTGAGTTGGCGGTACGGCATAACAAACGTTACTAACTGCGTATAACTCCTGGTCAGTATACTGCTTTCCTTTCCAGTAAGATAGCACGTCTATGTCAAATCTTTGATATGCAAGTTGTAGATTTTCAATTTTTGTGTACACGTCTATTGAACTATTTACTTTTGATTGAACGCCTTGCGATAAATAGGCCTCTAACATTTCGTCTTCCTCGTCATAAAAGAAGTTGTCTATTTGATTGAAGCTAGAGTTGGGAGTTGAACACATATTGCCAGTAGGGTTCAGACTATATAGTCTGTCCCAAATTGATTTTAAATGATTTATTGCGTTGGTTTTTTGTTGCGGAGACAATATATGTTGAAAGCGGGGATCCAAAAACAAGCATGAAACAACAAATTTATTATTTAACAATGTTTTTGATCGTGTTTCTATTGAATTTAAAATTTTATTTCCAATAGTTTTTGTTAAATTGTGACTTGAATCATTGACTATTTTTTCGGTCAATATTTTTAGTTTAAGCCATTGTGCGTAAAAATTACTATAATGTAGTTGCTCCTCTTGGAATCTTTGTATAGATTTTAGCAAGGGACTAAAAACATTACAATATGTTTCAATAAAATCCCAAAACGAGGCATCTACATCAAAATTCTCTTCATTCGTTCTGTTTTTAAGTGACTCAATTTTACTTAAAATATCTTTCGCTTCCAACAAGTTTTTTAACATTATGTACGTGGATCCCCATCTTGTTGGACAATCTAATTGTGGCACTTTTAATTTTTTAAGCTCAAATATTTCGCGATATCCATTCGATGGTTTTCTAATATATTTTGTCATATTCCTACAATTAAGTAGGTATTTAATTATGTCAAATGATTTAATTACATCGAGGGCAACCAGCTGTGCGTGTTTGCAGCACAACGACAAATTTCAATATTTCCTATTAAAACTTTGGGAATTTTTTCTATTAAGTCTATTTTATCCAAATAATCGTCGTTGGTGCACTCGTAATCGTTCTCTTCATTATTTTGTTCAGACACAAATGACAAAATATTAGTTGCCTTAAGCATATTTGCCCCGTTGTCAGAAGTAATAGATACGATTTGATTTAAATTTATATTATATTTATTAAGCACTTTGATCACTTCGGCTGCAAGATTTTTGGCTCCACTTGATCCTGCACCTTTCAACTCAATCATTCCTAATATTATAGATTTTATTTGAGCCGAATTTTTATACTGTGCACTTATTCCAAAAATATTTCTGGACATACGCGTTGCACTGTCTATTTTCAAAGATAATAACGTGTTTTTAAGTTCAGCTGTTATATGTGTTCTTATATTATTTGCCACTATTTCCAATGTATTTTTACAGTTTACTGCGTTTAATTTCATCATTTTTCCTTCTGCTGTTTTTAGACCTTCACAAATTGGATCAAGTGTGTTTCTCATATTCTGTGAATTTAGAACAATGAAGGGAATGCTATCTTCGGTTACCAATCCTATATATGATCTTATTAGTTGTTTTTTATTTACTTCAATTTTTATTATTTTAGAAGAAGAACTTGTTGATGAAGTTTCAAGATTTTCTAAACTAATGACATTAACATCAATTTTGTGTTGTTTTTGTAAATGTGCTTTTAAATTTGAAATTCTGTTATTTTTTAGAGAGCTTTTACATATATTACATACAGCTAAGCCCTCGACTGCCTTATTTTCAAAATATTTCCAAACTTCACTTGGTGCCATGGTTAGCAGAAATATGCAAGTGAGCGTACGTGTCAATCAAGCAGCAAACGTTTTACAAGTAAAATTAATATGAGGAAATAAACGCTGCGACGGCTGCGGTCGCTGCGGATGACTTCCAAAATTTCTCGCCTCACGACTTCCGAAAGTCGTCGGTAGCTGCAGCAGCGACGAACGCCTACGATGAAAAGCAACAGCAAAGCAGAAAGCGAAAAAACGAAAAACGGCGACTGCTGCTAATTTTTGATATTCGTCGCTGCGGGATTTTTACTTATTGCTTTGACTGCGACTTCTGATTTTTCAGAAGCAGAAGCCAAATCATGTGAAATGAAACTTACGGCAGTTTTTTAAACGCTGACTAAAACCTTTTACATCTACTAAAAAATCGAAAATTTGTTTGCAGCAGCCAAAGATGGAATGGAGGCACAAGTTAAAATCTCCTCACACTAAACAATTACTATTTAAAAAAGTGTGCTGCTGAAATAACTCTTTAAACTCAGCTTCAAACTTTTTTAAGGAATAGGTCGGACTTTAAATAAAACAAGAGAGAACGCTATAGTCGAGTTCCCCGACTATCTGATACCCGTTACTCCGCTAGTGAAAGTGCGAATAAGGCTCCTTAGCACTGACAGTTTTTGGCGGTTTGTGGGCGAAAAGTTTTTCTGCAGGTCGATAGAAATTTACATTACTAACAAAAAAATTAAAGAATATCAAAACATTTTACAAAAGTATGGGCGTGGCAGTTTTGAGCGGTTTGTGGTGTTAGAGTGGGTGTGGCAACATAGGTAAACAAACTTACGCTGCGTCTAGGTCCCTGTAGTCTGCATGCTGAATCTCAACTTTCTAGCTTTTATAGTTCCTGAGACCTCGACGTTCATACGGACAGACGGACATGCCCAGATCGACTCGGCAATTGATCCTGGTCGGAAACGCTTCCTTCTGCCTGTTACATACTATTCAACGAATCTAGTATACCCTTTTACTCTACCAGTAACGGGTATAACAAGAATCCCTAAAGATCGGTACTTAATGATTCCAAACTCACTGGCGACGCTAAAATTTAAAATATTTGAAGGAGATCGACCACTTAAGCAAAGAGTAGCATTCTCAAATAGTTCGTTTGAATATGAAGGATCGGACTATTGATTAAACAATCGAAATGGGTATTCAGTAGCTTAGTGGAACGCAATTCTCGTAGCTCTGCTTCTAGAGATGAATCCTGAGCGGATTTTGGGGGAAAAGGTCCAATAATGAACCTCATCATATATTTTCCGGTGGTTTTTATAGTCAGCAAGGTACACAATTCTTGTGTTTCAGATGTTTTTAGGGACCTAGCTTGTTCCAGACATCTGTTCCTCTGCTATAAGCTTATTTGAGGGGACTTAACTGAAATTGAGCAGTAAGGATCGAGCATATCTTCTCCCTATCATAACGATCTATGTTCTGATTACTTGTTAAAAGGTGAATTGAGTCATTTGGAATTTGGAATTTGACTTTCATCGGAAATTCTAGATCTAAGAAAGCTAGCATCATCAGACGTCATTTGGACCCTAAATAAGAAAACATTGTTGCACCGACCATAGATATTTCGTCTATTATAAGAATTTTAAGATCAATAAATCTTGAACCAAGGGTATAAATAGGTCAATCGAGTATTAGATTTTTACTATAGAGTATTGAAGCAAATTGAATAATGGTATGGTATGGTTACTGGCTGGCAGGAATTATAGCCATACCTATGAACTGACGTCGCTTTAGGCAAAAAGCTAACTATCGAAACAACTAGTTTTGGGGTTACAATTAAATTTCCATTTCCATGTTGTATTTAAATCGTGCCGAGTGAGAACGGGATCGGGAACAATACCTGTGTTAATTCCGAGAACAAGAAGAGGAGTTTGGGGTGGTGTTGATTATCACGTTTGACCCCAAGCCTATGCCCATGGATAACAAAGAGCTCTCTTTTCGTATCCGTCGCTATCTGAATATACGTCGTTATAGTATTAGCATTTGCGACTATATGTACAATAATTAATCGATTAATTTATTATACACTTAATATTAATAATAATTAGAGTCATCGCAGGTAAATAGTTTATTATCTGTTAAATCGTAGTTTGCTTATAAGCATTAGGTTCTTTTTCATAATAATAACTCAAGGTAAACATTTATTTTGCGCTTACGCTCTTTGTCGATATCGATAAAAAACTATCGTAAGTCTTGCTAAATCCGTTTGGTATTTTTGAATTACTGCCTTACTTTTCTCATTCTCTAACTGTTCACTTCACTTTTGGATCTCAAAGGAATATAACGTTTCTGTGCTGCAGATTTTATTACTCACTGTTATGTGGTGTATTCGGATTGACAAAAAAAAAAAACTAAAAGTGACCTGTTGCTAGGCTGGAAAAACTGCGAATGAAGTTGAGAGGTACTGACTATATTTAGTACCATTAACGTAAACAAAACCTTTAGTGGGCTTCCACTATGGCGGAAAGCACTTACTTTTTCTTAAATTTTTTTACGTGGTAAAGAAGTTGTACCAGCTTCTACGGGCCGCAATTCGTTGCTTTAGGCGAAAGTCCAAGTGAGAAAACATTGTTGCACCGACCATAGAAATTTCCTCTATTATAAGAACTTAAAGATCAATAAAACTTGAACGAAGGGTATTTAACTAATCAGGACTTAAACTGCTATGTGTGGACCCAGCCTGATTTACAGGAGAGAGAACATGAAATGAAGAGTGGATCCTCCGATTCCGAAAGCAGCTTTGCCTGTGGGAGCACACATTAAAATTTTTACAGAAGTTGGGTCGCATCCTACTCTACCATTATACTCCTTGGATAGGGACTGAAATAAGGTTGATATTAATCTACTCTTTCCGCCACCAACGAACTTATAAAAGGTTCGAATTGTCCTTGCATTATGCAAGACATGAGTAAGAAACGTTTTTTGCTCCAAATTTAGAGATCTAACTAAATAGGCTAAGTTTAAAGGGGATATAAGTGGCGGAAGCATTATTACCCGGATATGGCTATCCGGATCAACATCTCACAAATTGTTGTTTAAGTTTAAAACATTAATTTGAGAATATATTTTAGGAATAGCTAATGCCCTAAACTCCTCATTAGGTTCGACCTCCTCTTCATCATTTTCTTCTATACTATCTGCTTCCATGGCCCTTCTAAGCGCGTCTTCTAAACTATCTATGGCATTATACTTTTCAAAGTTGGCTTTAATAGCCTCCTCATTCTCCTAATAAAATTCCTCGCAATTTCTTTGAATCGAATCTACCTGTTCGTTTCTCCACGGAGAAACGAGCATTACTAATGTTCTAAAATAGTTTACCCTATCTGTATTCATATTATAAGGTTGTCAAATATCTCCCTTCCGCTTTTTTGCTCTTTATTCAATGCTTTATAAAAAGTGTTACAGTGATCGGATTTAATATGCGCCGTTTTGTTCGATAATCTGTTTCCATCTAGACGGCAACTTCATAATACCTCCCTCGTAGAAGCCCCCCTCCTTATTTGCGAAGAACTCGGACAGCCACTTTTCACAAGCCTCTTTTGAGTTCAACTTTACACCACCAAGGGCATTCGCCATGGACAGGAACAGGTGGTAATCACTTGGCGCTATGTCCGGGCTATATGGTGGATGCGATAAAACCTCCCATCCGAGCTCCCGTAGCTTCTGACGAGTCATCAACGAAGTGTGTGGTCTGGCGTTGTCCTGGTGGAACACTACACCCTTCTTGTTCGATCGCCTGCTTCAAGCGGTCCAGTTGTTCGCAGTAGATGGTAGAATTAAGCGTCTGGCCATATGGGAGCAGCTCATAGTGGATGATTCCCTTCCAATCCCACCAAACACACAGCAAAACCTTCCTGGCCGTCAATCCCGGCTTGGCCACTGTTTGGGACGATTCACCGGCCTTCGACCACGACCGTTTTCGCTTGATATTGTCGTATGTGATCCATTTTTCGTCGCCAGTCACCATCCGCTTCAAGAATGGGTCGAGTTCGTTCCGTTTCAGCAGCATATCGCAGGCGTTGATTCGGTCCAGAAGGTTTTTTTGCGTCAAATCATGCGGCACCCAAACATCAAGCTTTTTTTTGTATCCAGCCTTCTGCAGATGGTTTAAAATGGTTTGGTGACTAACTCCCATTTCCTGGGCGATGTCACGAGATGCCACATGCCGGTCTAACTCGATGTATTCCATGATTTGATCGGTATTTGTATATGGCCTATACCTAATAATACTAGCCTTATTTCTTTCCCTTCCATCTCGGAGCGGAAAATATACATCTTCTAAAAGGTCATTGCCATTTTCAGTGTCATCGTCACTATTTGCCCTCTGACGAGTACTTCTACGACTTTTAGAAATATCATAATTTGCTGAAAAATCAGCTAAACACAGGCCTTAATGGAAATCTGGTATTTGCTCGTATCTATCCAGCAATCTTTTCAGAAATATGTCAGTTGAATTCTGAGGCATATTTTGAAGGTCGCGTGTAAGTCTAAGCATACTCGTTGTTCTGGGGGGAAGGTGTTTATATGAACGCACTTATTACTTGCTTCTGACAACGCCATTCCCAGACAACAATATACGGCTTCCTGAGCAGATATCTCAGTGCCTGCAATAAACTTGTGACCAAGATACTGTAGCTTTTGTCGAATGCTTGAATTGTCTCTTCTAATGTCATTAGCTGCTTCTCGCATTAACTTCGAAATACCCCGTTGGGATTTCCTAATATAATTAATAATGTAGCTACAGCAAGCAAAAGGGTCCAAAATTAACTGGATATCCATATTTGCCCTTTGCATAGAAAGAATGTGTTTATTATAAGCTTTAACTTGAATTACAGAAAATGTTTTGGGGGGAAGGTGTTTATATGAACGCACTTATTACTTGCTTCTGACAACGCCATTTCCAGACAACAATATACGGCTTCCTGAGCAGATATCTCAGTGCCTGCAATAAACTTGTGACCAAGATACTGTAGCTTTTGTCGAATGCTTGAATTGTCTCTTCTAATGTCATTAGCTGCTTCTCGCATTAACTTCGAAATACCCCGTTGGGATTTCTTAATATAATTAATAATGTAGCTACAGCAAGCAAAAGGGTCCAAAATTAACTGGATATCCATATTTGCCCTTTGCATAGAAAGAATGTGTTTATTATAAGCATTAACTTGAATTACAGAAAATGTTTTCTTCAGAAAAATCTGTGGTTTTTTCAAACTAGACTTAATAGCATAAATGTAGCCCTCGTAACTGAGAAAGAACATTTTCAAATATGCTTAAATAGATAATCATGTCATCTGCATGATTGCGTAATATAAAATCTCCAATTTTTTTAAAGTTTTCGTGCTGAAAACGAATCTTATGCTTTTGGTATTCAATATAGGGAGCCAAATCTGGATTTATAACATCGACAGTTACAAACTGATCAATAAAGGCTATTACACTACAGATAGACTCTTCATTGTTTAAATCCACTTTCGGCGCATCTTTCAGCAAAACATGCCGTGAATATGAGGCGAACCTCTCTGTTGAAACTCAACTCGCCAGTAATAGGTAGTAACAAAATTACTTCCAAAGACAACCCCAGGCTTTTTCATAAGATTTAAAACTTCTCTATATCTGTAATCAAAATATCTAGCGCACGTCACTGGGTCTGTTCTTATAAGGCGCGCCTTTTCCCTGAACTGCAAATTTGAATCTTCCTCTTCATTTATATTAACCCTATCTACATTGCGTTTGAGCAGTACTTACAGCTTTGGCCACCTAGTTTCAGCGGCCGATAAAGTTATGAAAAATGGCAGCCCAAATTGGCGAATCATGGCCATGACCTTTTTTTTCTCATCTTCCCAGTGAGCAGGAGACCTGCGAATATCCCTAAGGATCCTATATCCCTCATCATGACAAATGAGGTTGCCCTCCATTCAGGATGTTAGCAGCTGTAATGGCACTAGAGGCACTCTGGTTACGTAAGCAAGTTGAAATATTTCAAATTTTTATTAATTCCAACTTCTTATAATTGAAGAATCAGTTCGACAACCTCGTCTATCTACATTCCTAAGTTCTGATCTAACTATGGTTGTGTAGCTTTGTGAAGATGGTCTTTTTATGCCAGCATATATGCTAGGGAATGCCAGTTTTTCAGAATCAGCATCGAGAATTACGTCGAGAGGCTTTTGGCCTTCACCTGGAGCTATTGTAATTCTTGTCATTCCTACAGTATGTGTCTGGTTATTCTCAAGCAAAGTTTATTGTCCTCCAGGACTTAGTTCTTCGTCTTCTGTATTTTGATAAGCTTTACATGCCTCCGAATTTTCATCCTTCTGCAGGATGGCTAGTTGTCCCTCTACAAAGGCTACATCAGCTTAAGATGCTACGCATGGAACAGTATCGGATGTGAAGTCCAAGATCCACTGCTCGTTAATTGACACATTGAGCTTTTTATAAAGCTCAGTATTAACTAAATACTTAATGGCGTCAGCAATTATGGCAGGCCGTATGGCTTCTGCCATGAAATCATGTCCGTATTCCTTTCTTGTTTGAGGTGGAGCTGAATTACCTCAGCTTCATTGAAAGCTCGTAGAAAAGACGTCACAATATTGCTTACTGGAATAGGGAAATTAACAACTGCTCCTTTAATAGCACTTTGACGCTCATGACCTATTGACATAATTATCATAAATGGAAGGTGAGGTGAAAACAGGCCCATCAAAGAGTTATGAATTTCTGGGAAATCTAAGCCATTTGAAAGGGCCCCTTTGGGCTTTCGGCCGGCTTTAATGTAGCTGTGACAAGTTTTGCAAAACTTGAAAAGATTACCAGTGAAAGCAAGATGTCATGCATTTTGGTATATCTCTTCCCTGAACTTGCAATGTTCTTCCAAGTATGACCTAGAAAGCTTACTTATTTGCTTGGGGAACCACAATCCTTTGCAACAAAAGCAAACTGATCTGGGCCAAGCTTAACATTCCTATTGAATGTAGCTATGTGAGCTTCTATTTCTATACTGACTAACTCTTTGACTTATATATCTAATTGCATCCATTGTGGCTTGTCGAGCAGCTAATCGTGCGCTTCGTCGAGCAAGTGTATTTCTCGCCTGCTCGACTACCCTGCGATCCCTACCGGTCCTAGCCCTAGCTCTGTTAGCTTTATCACGCTCTCTTTCTAATAATCGTTCCTGTGTATCTCTTGCCAGTGCTAGACGCAGGGTATTTGCTTCCTGCTCACCCGCGCGATTCACGATATCCAAGCAATGGTTGGCAGTGTCTTGCTCCTGTTCCATAACCCTAATTTCGCTATATTGTCGCCTTTCAGAACAACGTCGAGTATCGGCTGCTTGCTCAATTGCACGAAGAGCAGGATCCAAGCGACTTTCCCTATAGCCAAAATATATTTAACGGAAAAATAATATTATAAGAATAAGAATTCAAAAAGACTCGAACTTATAGTATTATTTTAAATATCAATGTATTTAAATTAATAATAGTAATAGAAGTATAAGTCTTTATAACGACTTATGCGTGCCGCATTATTAAACAATATTTTATTATTTAACATATTATGTTAAATATGTATATGTCGCATTATGAATGTAATTTGACCACATAATATGTTAAATATTTATATGTCGCATTATGAATGTAATTTGACCACTGTACGTGTCTGTCACATTACAGGTTGACCACTGCGCTTGCAAGACGCTGCTGCGCAATGAGTTTGTTATATTGTGACATAATTCTTAGAATTTGACTACAACGTAGAATATGACTGGCGCCAAAATACCGTTACGAGTTAGACGGCGGCGTTATCGCGCTGTCGCCGAGTGTAGCCCAGCTAGCGTGTGTAAAGCATAGATCGATGCGCGACTCGAAAATGCGAGCAGTTGTATGCAGACGTTGAGCTGGGAAACTATCGAAAGTGACGCTATTCGATATTTTGTATGTTTTGAGAGCAAATATTCGATACTTTCGATAGAACTATCGTTTCTTTGTACGTCACTTTAATAATAATAAAAATAAATTGTTAATGTTTTTCTCTTATTTTAAATAATGTAATGGTTACAACAAATAAGACAAAACTAAAGTCATTAATTTACATATTTTATATATTCAATAATATAACAAACTTAAAGGGGAGATCAACTTCATAATGCAATGAATAATGAAAATTAAATTCAAATGTTTTGACTAAGAAAAGATAGAAAAAAATTATTAATCTTTGCAAAATAACAGTAAATCAGCAACCTTGCTAAATTACTACTAAATTTTTAATATTGGAATCATTTTGCTGAAATAAAGAAAAGGGAAAAAAGGGAGAAAAAAACAGGTTTTTACAGATTTTTTTTTGGGCGTACGGTGAAAGTAATTTTATTTCTGATTATTGTACATTAAAGAGTAGTAATTTAACTAACGGGTGTTTTTTTTAGAGGTATAGAACTTTAAATTGCAATAAAACAACGATGGATTATTCGATTGACATGAATTTTATTGACATGAAAGATAATCTTGTGGCATTACATTTTAAATATGATTTCTGGCATATGACCGCCACGGCTGGCTCGGATGTAGTCCAATCTGGACGTCCAATTTGCAATGACTTTTTCCAACATATTTGGCCGTATATCGGCAATAACACGGCGAATGTTGTCTTCCAAATGGTTTAGCGTTTGTGGCTTATCCGCATAGACCAATGACTTTACATAGCCCCACAAAAAGTAGTCTAGCGGTGTTAAATCACAAGATCTTGGAGGCCAATTCACAGGTCCAAAACGTGAAATTAGGCGGTCACCAAACGTGTCTTTCAATAAATCGATTGTGGCACGAGCTGTGTGACACGTTGCGCCGTCTTGTTGGAACCACAGCTCCTGGACATTATGGTCGTTCAATTCAGGAATGAAAAAGTTAGTAATCATGGCTCTATACCGATCACCATTGACTGTAACGTTCTGGCCCTCATCGTTTTTGAAGAAGTACGGACCAATGATTCCACCAGCCCATACAGCGCACCAAACAGTCAGTTTTTCTGGATGTAACGGTGTTTCGACATACACTTGAGGATTAGCTTCACTCCAAATGCGGCAGTTTTGTTTGTTGACGTAGCCATTCAACCAGAAGTGCGCTTCATCGCTAAACAAAATTCGCTTATGAAAATCGGGAACAACAGCAATCTCGTTTTGGGCCCATTCGACGAATCTACGCCTTGCTTGATGATCGTTTTGTTTCAATTCTTGCACGAGTTGGATTTTGTAAGCACGCAAACCAAGATCCTTCCGCAAAATCTTCCATAAAGTGGATGGACACAGATCCAATTCCTGTGCTCGATGGCGGATGGACTCATTCGGGTCTTCCTCAATGCTACGCTCTACAGCAGCAATAGCTTCTTCTGTACGCACCGTACGGCGTCTCTGGGGATGCGAGTTATCAATAAGAGTAAACGCGGTGCGAAAACGGTCCATGGTTAATCGAATTAACTGCTATGATGGACGATTTTGTCGACGATAAAATGGACGTAGTGCGCGATACGTATTCCGCACAGAACCATTATTTTCGAAATAAAATTGCACTATTTGCAAGCGTTGTTCAGGCGTGAGTCTATTCATGACGAATTGCCAAACCAAACTGAGAATAAATCACTTGACAGCTGTTAAATCGGTCGCCATCTTGAACAGTAATGCCAACTTAAAGTTCTATACCTCTAAAAAAAACACCCGTTATATTCTGTGAAATATTGGTTGAAAAATATTGAAAATTGACCGAATTGCAGCAATTCTTCGCAGGCGCCTCAGAAAAAATACATTTTGCGGTGCACGTCATACCTCAGCACTGGATCATCTGAAATGAAATAACGAAAGTTTTTCCATCAATTTTTATGTCCCTCAAGGTATCTCTGTCGAGTTTTTCTATTTTCATTTAATTTTTGACCTTTTTACAAGACTTGAAAGTGAAGATACCGATTTTTGGCCAAAATTCATGACTATTGTTGTTAATAATAAAAAAATTAAAATCAAAAACGAAAAAATCTCGACAGGGTTACCTCATAAATTATGTAAGGAAATACTGTAAAAAATTTGAGAACGATCGGTTGAATAGATTACAGAGTGCACCGACTCAAAAAACATCGATTTGAGAAAAACGAGCTTAAAGTTTTTCGTATCGAAGAGACCCTGATAAAACTTAGTAAGCTATTTATTTTTTATTTTACTCACATAGAATCATCAATGCCGGGACCATAGAGTATAGAACTTTCGTCAAGAATGTCCAAAGCATCTTTTTGATCAAGTCTGCGGCGAATTCTATCATTTTTAGCGGTTTCAGCTGCTCGCTCATCTGCTCTGTTCATTCGAATATCGTCGGTTAGAAGCGCCCATCCATGGCAACTTGGACCAGTACTGACTCGCATCTCTTCTAGGAAGGTTAAATAAGCTTTACAGCCTTCATTGAAAACACAAGCAGCCACTGAAGATGCAAATTCGACGATAATTGCTGAACCACTCTCAACTTTCGGCGCAATCTTCCAAATAAGCTGGTCCAAACTCGCATTATTATTTTGTGTGAATCCGCCAATACATCGCTCTAGGAGAGCATCTTTGCTTAAATCTTCATAAATTGGCTTGATTCCTTGTAAAACATCAGTTGGTAGAGCAGAATATGAGTGTTTGAAATTATTCAGCTTGTTTGAAGCTGCAGCTTTCTGCCATTCACACCATGAGTCTTCTCCGCTAGGGCAGTTTTCGTGTTGTGGTTTTGCATCGGTTGAGGCATAATGATAGTAAGTAGCCCAAATGGCTTTTTTCATTTCTTCTACAGAATTAGAATTGAAACGAATTGCACGACCATAGTACTGGGTGAGCTTATCAATCATTTTTGCAGTCAGCTTCCCTTTACCTGAGAGAGTTTTTTTTGCATTTTTTTCCCAGTTTTGGTTTCACTATCAGTCACAGTTTTTTTGACTAAATCACGCAAACGAGTTCCCATCCTTTTTTGGACGTGTCCAACACATTCTTTTTTATTGATTTGAAAATTTTCACCATAAGGTTCAGCATTGATAACACCACTATATGTTTTCGAGTCACCATCTCCAATATAGTTGCGAATCTTCACGTTATTCTCTTGCGATCTTTTGAACATTGTGACAATTGCGTCGACTTCCATGTTACCGGATGCTCCTTTGTGATTTGTAGAACATTGATCTTCATTTATATGGTTTTCTTGCCATTCTTCGAACTCTGCAGAATCAAGCTTATTCTTCCAAGTAACGCACATGTGACAGTATGAACTTTTTGCGAGAACATCGATGACTTTTCCGGTGTAATATCCAATCAAGGAAGCCACGCCATACAAGGAAGAAAATCCACGCTTTTTCCAAGTTCCATCGCCTGATACGGTTAATTCTGATGAAGATTCAATATTTTTTTCACTACACATAGCTGCTTTTTCTTCCTCAATCGCAGAAACAAAAAATCGTTTTGCGGCATTCGTCACACTGGTGCACATTTTCTTCAAGAAATTATTGTATACCGATTTTGATACGAAATTACTGGATAAATCCATCAGTCCGCAGAATTTGTCACAACCAGCTAATCCCAAGCCTAAAACTCGCATCACGAAAGCAAATCGGTAGTTCACTTCATACATATGTTTATCTACTCGTTCACTAGACGGAACGTAACGAGGTTCTTTGCATTTTTCACATTTTATTTTGATCTTGAAACCAAGACCTATTTTGCCACAACACTTAAATGATACTGTACTATCACAAACTGCACACTTCACTAACGTAGAAATTGTTGAAAAAACTAACAGAAAATCAATGATTCTGAAATGCTTATTTGTATCTTCAGCAACAGTTTTGCTAAAACTTAGTCTGATATTTTTCGTTGACGTACTCCTTGCCTCAATATCGTCATCGTTTGTTCGTTTATGCGGAGGAACTATTTTTTTAGCTTGATACAACTTTTTACCAGTCTCCTTTCTACACTCTCTGGAAATTTTTCTCGGCATTTTGCGAACACAAAATATCACAACGAAATAGAGTAAGAAAATACAACACGACTGTCACTCCGCGTCTGCTTCGAAAATGAAGCAACACCAGGTACCGTTACAACGACTTTGTCTAAGACCTTTCTGTAAACTGCTTAGGGACAATAACAAAACAGATTGAGAAACAGCTTTCTTCCAGCTGAGCGGTTACAGCTCAGGTAATCGTTCGAGACCCGCCTACTTCCAAAGCTATATCTTTGTGAGTTTTTTTCCGATTGACTTCCTATTTACAGACAACAATCTTGAGTTACTATACTTTCATAATATGCAATAAAAAAAAATCACTTTTTTTGAACCCTCAAAACCCTACCCCCCCTTAAGGGGAAACTCTCTTTAGAAGCCAAAAATATAGTGATTTTTATACCCGTTACTCGTAGAGTAAAAGGGTATACTAGATTCGTTGAAAAGTATGTAACAGGCAGAAGGAAGCGTTTCCGACCATAAAAAGTATATATATTCTTGATCAGGATCAATAGCCGAGTCGATCTGACCAAGTCCGTCTTTCTGTCCGTCCGTATGAACGTCGAGATCTCAGGAACTATAAAGCTAGAAAGTTGAGAATAAGCATACAGACTCCAGAGACATAGACGCAGCGTAAGTTTGTCGATTCATGTTGCCACGCCCACTCCAACGCCCACAACTGCCACGCCCACACTTTTGAAAAATGTTTTGATATTTTTTCATGTTCTTATTAGTATTGTAAATTTTTATTGATCTGCAGAAAAACTTTTTGCCACGCCCACCCTAACGCCCGCAAACCGCCCAAAACTGCCACGCCCATACCTTTGAAAAATTTTGTGAAATTTTTTCACATTTTTGTTCGTCTTGTAAATTTTACTCTCTATACCAAAAAATTTTTTGCCACGCCCACTCTAACGCCAACAAACCGCCAAAAACGGTTAGTGTTGTAATTTCTCTTCGCACTTTTACCAGCTGAGTAACGGGTATTAGATAGTCGGGGAACCCGACTAAGCGTTTTATCTTGTTTGTTATTTATTTTTGGGAAATCAAATTGGCATTATATATTATATATTCAGGACAATGATTAAAGATAAGAAAAAAACATTTTAATTGTTCGAAAAATTATAAATAACTAAAGTCTTGGCTGTTCTTTTTCTCGCCTCGCCATGACGTGGAAATCTGTGTGGCCGCAATTCTTATCTGAAATCATAAAATCAAACCTTTTTTTACTCGAGAATGTTTTTTCAGTCCGTTGAACTAAAATGTTCGGTATTGATGAACATAAACTATAAAAAATTGAGCATTTTCCGTTTTTGAAGCTAAACTTTTCAATTATTTTTATTTAAGAAATAGTTAACAAAATTGTTTTTCATAATTCTACTTCAGCAGATTTAGTTATTTATGATCTTCAAAATAAAGCAAGGATGAACAATCTCGATTCTATAGTTTTTTTGTAATCACCCACGCAAATTTTGAAAAACATAGTTCTGAGAAAACGACGTTCAAAGTTAGCGGTTTGCTCACGAACCGCTCGAGCGCTGAATTATATTCTCGAAGCATATACCTATCGATTAAGACAGTAAAAAAAATCTATTTTTATACCCGTTACTCGTAGAGTAAAAGGGTATACTAGATTCGTTGAAAAGTATGTAACAGGCAGAAGGAAGTGTTGCCGACCATATAAAGTATATATATTCTTGATCAGGATCAATAGCCGAGTCGATCTGGCCATGTCCGTCTGTCCGTCCGTATGAACGTCGAGATCTCAGAAACTATAAAAGCTAGAAAGTTGAGATTCAGCATGCAGATTCCAGAGACATAGACGCAGCGCAAGCTTGTCGTTTCCACGCTTACTATAACGCCCACAAACCGCAAAAAACTGCCACGCCCACACTTCTAAAAATTGTTTTCATATTTTTTCATAGTTTTATAAGTCTTGCAAATTTATATTGATTTGCCAAATAAATATTCGCCACGCCCACTCTAACGCCCACAAACCGCAAAAAACTGCCACGCCCACGCTTCTAAAAATTGTTTTTATATTTTTTCATAGTTTTATTAGTCTTGCAAATTCCTAAAGATTTGCCAAATAAATATTTGCCACGCCCACTCTAACGCCGACAAACCGCCCAAAGCTGCTACGCCCACACTTCTGAAAATTGTTTTGATGATTTTTCATAGTTTTATTAGTCTTGCAAATTTCTCTTGATTTGCCAAAAAACTTTTTACCACGCCCACTCTAACGTTCACAGACTCCCCAAAACACCATTACTTTACAAGTTTTTAAGAATGTAAGATTTTAAGGTGTAGCCAACCGATGACGTAATCAATCAGTGCAGAGGCTAACAATATTCAAAACTCCAAAAATGCTTCAAAGGTTATTTCGTGCACAAATAAAATATTCGTATTATTAAGTACACCCTTTGAAATATTATTGTTCTGCCTCCACGAAATAAGCCCAATATCAATATCTGTTTAAATATTATCTTATTATATAATTTTGATCGGAGCAATGCTTTATCTGAGTAGCTGATATATCTAAGTAGCTGATATATGATTATAAATAATCTAAATCATATGTTTGTTTTTCTGTTCTATACCACTTCTCAATAATTCAATATATATTGATCTAGTGTTGCAAAGAATTTTAGTGTTAAATCTCGCTCTTAGTTTCTCTCTCTCTTAGAGCGTTTTTCCACGTTTTTTACAAGTGCGTGGCAGGTTAATGTTAGAGAGAGACGGACGTCTTTGTTGACACTTTGAAAATAGAAATCGATGCGCACTCTTTATAAAGAGCGAAACTCGGTTTTTGAAAAAACATAATATTATCAATATGTGCCATTTTTCCTTTCTGACCCCTTATTTATCTTCGTTTACTATAGTAAAATATATGTCTAAACTATTACCTTTTGGTAAGATAAAAGTTAAATTGTAGAAGCTTGAAGTTTGTTTTTCTTATGAGCTAGCAGTCGCCGATTGGTGGAAGTTCCGGTAGTGCTCGGAGTGCGTCACCCACTAAGAAGTGGCCAGGCGTGAGAGCGGCCAGGTCGTTTGGGTCTGATGAGAGCGGCGTTAACGGGCGAGAGTTCAGGATCGCCTCGACGTCAGCCGCTGCAGTGGCTAACTCCTCGAAGGTTAACCTGGTGTCTCGAAGAGTGCGATTGAGTAGTCCCTTGACACTTTTTACTGCAGCTTCCCATATGCCCCCGAAGTGTGGAGCCCTGGGTGGAATAAAGTGGAAGTTAATGAACTCTGGGCGACAGAAATAGTGGATTGTTTTTGTTGTTTCGTCTTTAAACAGAAACTGCTTCAACGATTCGAGCTTGTTGTTAGCTCCTGCGAAATTTGTAGCGTTGTCACAGAATATGTCCGAGGGAAGTCCGCGTCGGGCAATAAAACGCTTTAGTGATGCAATGAAGCTATCCGTCGTGAGATCCGATACCACTTCGACATGTATCGCCTTCGTGGCAAAGCAAACGAAGACGGCTAGGTAGGCCTTGGTAGGCGGATGCGCAAATAGACGTTGATTGGTCCGCAAAAGTCTATTCCGCATCTTGAAAATGGTCTAGATGGTGTGATCCGCTCTTTAGGCAGTTGGCCCATTAGCTGCCTTTCGAGGGTTGGTCGATAGCGGCGACAATGTATACATGAGCGAACGACTTGTCGCACCAAGTCCCTTGCATTCACTATCCAGAACTGTTTTCTAATTTAAGCGACGAGCGTCAGTGGCCCGGCGTGATAGTTCTGTAGATGAAGATGGCGAGCGAACTGTGACACAAATGGATCCTTAGCTGGGAGCAGCACAGGATGCTTTTGGGTTTTTGGGTAGTCTGCTAGCTCCAGGCGCCCTCCGACCTTTAGCATTTGGAAGCCATCTGTAACCTGGAGGAAGAGACTGAGATTTTTAAGGTTAGTGCGAATCGGATGGCCCTTCAGGACCGAGGACATCTCTTGAGCGAAGTGAATAGTTTGAATATTCCAGACGATGCAATGTAGCGCCTGCATCAGTTCTGCTGGCGTCGGCGAAGGTGATTAGAATGGCGTTAGTTTACGGCAGCGCTGAGTAAATCTGTACATCCAAGCGATAACTAGTAGGCAGCCATGATGGGAACTGATCTTGTAGATTCCTTCAAGCAGTTGATTACTAGTCGTGTGTACGGCAAAGGCTGATTTTCTCTTCTCCAGTTGGACAGTTTCCATATCAATGTCACTGTTGTCTCGACTGTCCTTTGGCCAATGTTGATGATCTTGGCCTAGGAACTCAGGTCCCTCGAACCATATCGATTGTTCCAACTCGGTGATAGTGCAGCCCCTGGACAAGATATCAGCCGGGTTGCAGTGAGTAGAAACATGTCTCCAGTGGCAATCTGACGTGAGTTCTTGAATTTCGGCAATTCGATTGCCGACAAAGGTTGATAAGGTGGCCGAGTGTTGGCGATTCCAATGTAGAACAATTTGAGAATCGCACCATAAGAACGAAGTCGGCTTTCTGTCAGCGAAGATTCTAATGATTTTTTTGTAGCGCTGTGCTAACAAATGTGCTCCACACAGTTCTAATTTCGGCAGAGGTAGCTTCTTGGTGGGAGCAACTCTGGACTTCGATGTGATTAGCTGTACCTTGGTCGGCCCATCTGATCCGATTGTGCGAGCGTAGATGCAGCATCCATACGCTCGAACGGAGGCGTCACAAAAGCCGTGTATTTGAAAGGTATGTATCGCTGATTGGAGGCAATATCGTGGTATTGCTACAGACTCCAACGACGAAAGCGATGCAAGCAGGGACATCCAAGCTGTATGAATGCCTTGGGGTACTGACTCGTCCCAATGTAGTTTTAGGAGCCACAGCTCCTGGAGGATAATTTTTGCCACTATGATGATGGGAGTAACTAATCCCAACGGATCAAACAGCGAAGAGGCTATGGACAAAATCGAGCGCTTGGTGACGTGGTCCGAATCGAATCTTGGCGAGAACGAGAACATGAATGTGTCCCGTACTTGGTCCCATTTTAGGCCAAGCGTGCTGGTTAGCATTTCGTCGTCCAACTGCAAATGTTTGACTGTAGCGTCATCGACAAACTTGCAGTGATTTGAATGCCATTTTGCGAGTTCTAATTGGCCATCCTGCAGAATCGCTGTAACTTCCCTTTTGATTTGATGTAGCTCCTCTACCGTATCCGCTCCACCTAGGAAGTCATCCACATAGAAAGACGATTTGATGGCTTTAGCTCCAATCTCCAATTTGTCCATGAATTTGTCGGCTAGATATGACAAACTGCGTATGGCTAGATACGGTGCAGCCGATGTGCCATAAGTTATAGTATTCAATTCGAAGGTGCTCAATGGTTGCGATGACGACGTTCTCCAAGGAATGTATTGGAATCTGCGATCCTCGGCAAACATGGCGGAACATCTTGACCACATCAGCAGTGATGGCATAGCGATGTATCCGAAAACGCAGGAGTAGTGTATAAAGATCTGGCTGAATGGTCGGTCGTTGAGCGATTTCTGGGACGTCGTCTTGCAAGATGCGTCGAAAACCACTCTGAGCTTTGTTGATGTGCTATTAGGCTTGAGCACGCAGTGGTACGGAATATAATAATGCGGAGTGTTTAACTGTGGATGGCTCACGGGACTCATGTGTCCCAGATTTTGAAACTCCTGCATAAATTCAACATATTTGGCCCCTACCTCAGGCCTTTTGCATAGGCTGCGTTCGAGGGAGAGGAATCTCCTTTTGGCAATGTCGAATGAGGCTCCGAGAACGGTAGGTTCATCTTTAAATGGAAGTCGTACTTCCAATCGACCATCTGAATTACGTCGTACCGTTTTGGTGTAGAACTCCTCACAGTTTCGCTGCTCTGGCGTAAGTGTGATCTCAGGAGGCTCCACATGATCGATGCGCCATAGCCGTTCCATTTTTTGGTCAATTTCTGTTAATGCGATAGATGAGTACTGATGGAGTGTTCTGGGATGAGCTCGACATC
This sequence comes from Drosophila teissieri, assembly GCF_016746235.2. Classification (NCBI taxonomy): domain Eukaryota; kingdom Metazoa; phylum Arthropoda; class Insecta; order Diptera; family Drosophilidae; genus Drosophila; species Drosophila teissieri. The sequence goes on from NC_053031.1 coordinate 22,006,531, forward strand.
GACCAGACACTATCCATCCAAGTAGTGTTTTTTGTAGTACGGGCAGATCCTTTCCTATTTTAACTTGGCCGACTGCCAATATATCGAAGAAGGTTTCTGTCCCCAAAAGCAGATCGATCCGACGATCGTCAGCAAGAGATGAGTGCTGCGGAAGGTTCCACTCAGAAATGTCAATTTCCGATTCTGGATGATAGGCGATGTGGGATGTCACGCAAAAATCAAGGAGCAACTCGAATCCATTGTGCCTCGACTTGATATTGGTGGTTGCATGGTGTTTAATTCGCGTTTGTGTCTCACCAAAGCTACGAATCTCGAGGTTGAGCTTGCTCCGTGGCAGTCGAAGTCTTTGGGCAAACTCCTCGGATATGAAATTCACCTGAGAACATGAATCCAGAAGCGCTCTTCCTATTTTCTAGCTTCCAGATGCATCCTTGACCAGAATCAGTGCCGCGGCCAGAATGTCACAGTCGGAACGAGACTCCGTGTGAGTATGCGCGACTGCGTCCGAAACTTGTACAGGCTCCGCTTGAGGGAGTGGCAAGGGAGCTGCGGCCGATCCTGGCGATGGCTGATGAAGCAGCGAGTGATGCGGTAGTGCACATGAGTGGCACCTCCGCGTCGACCAGCAGTTGGCTACAAGATGACCCCTGCCAAAGCAATTAATGCATAGCTTATGGCGCTTTACTGCATTGAGCCGATTATCTAGGGCGAGATTGATTAGTTCTGGGCTTCTAAAGGTCTTGTGGTCTGTCTGTGAACAGATGTTACAAGTTTGTATGGTGCAATTGAAGGACAGACTTGCCTGATTCCTCTGCGAGCGTGACCTATGGCCACCTGGTTGACTCATAGGGGCTTCAGCAGGAGGCTTCTTATCCGATTCCAAATATTGACAATGACGTTCAACGACTCCAACGCATTTGTCCCACGAAGGCAACGTAGTGTAGTCCAGCGACTCATTCCACTTCCTCTTAGTCTCCTGGTCCACTTTGCCCATAACTATGGAGATGAGCATGGCCTCGCAAATCTGTGGCTCGGTGCTCAACGAACGCAACGAGTTGTATAATGCGGATGCATTATCGATTAGGCTGTGCAACTGCTGACCATTTGACTTGGCGACAGTTGGCAATGCGAAGAGTGACGATATGTTATCCAAAAATACGAGAGTCGGGTTGTCATAGCGCCGCTTTAAGCGGTCCAGAGCCTTTGTGGAATGCTCGAACCGTTTCAAGGGCTGGTCCTCGAAGACAGTTTAACAACTGGTTGAACTTCTCGATCTTAGACATGGATGGCTGGTGGCCAATAACTTGGTTAAACGACAAGATAATGTTTTGGTACTCGCAGTATTTGCCGTCAAATGTCGGCAATGGTAAGCGCGGGAGTTTAACTGCAGATGTGTGCCCAAAATTAACCGTAGATTCATGAATGCCGGTGCTGTTAGCGTCTGGTCCAAGTTGCTCCTGAACGCAAACCTTGGCGTGGATAAACAGTTCCTCTATTTCGAAGCGAGTATTGCGCTGCGCCTCAGCTGGCTCCATCTGCTCTATGGCTTCCTGGGTAGATAAAGCAAGTTTAAAATACGATTCCAAAATCGACAAACGGCAAGATAATTCCAACGGAGATAAATTCAAACCAGGTTTGAGTCGAGTCGAGCACTCGTTCGTTGAGCTTTAAGTTGCTCCAGCGAAGACATTTTTGCAGATGTTTGTTTACTTTATTTAATTTCGATCTGGCAATTCCTTGCTTGACGAGGTCTGTGAGAGCGAGCGAGACGACGAGATGTAGTGGAAAATTTTCGCTCGCCAAGCCTAGAGTGCAACCTAGAGTGTTGCGACAGAATGAGGTTATGTATGGGGGTGCTCCTGGGGGCAATATGTATAGATGGAGGACCGAGATGTCGACTCCAACTATGGCGATGACACTTGGAGGATGTCCAACGATGTCCAATGATGCGGCGGGAGACCCTTGAGTATAGCCGGCAGCTGCGCTGCATGTAGTTGTGCGCAAATGCACTAGCGAAAATCCTATGCAGACGCTGGGTAGACCGGCAGCGAACGCGATGCGCGAATGTACGAGAGTTTGGCAGGGCAAAGGTCGTAAATGCGCGTGCGAGACTTAGAGCAAAGTAAAAATGGGGGCGAACGTAACCACAATCATCACCAAAATTAACTAAAACGTAGCACAAGTCCTGTCACGGTCGCCAAAATGTAAAAACAAGAGCTTTTTCTTGAGTATAAATGATAAGTCGGATGGTGCTAGTTTAATAGTTACATTTTAATGACAATTCTTGATTATTTCTCCTCACTTAAACTCCTCGTGGCTATATCTTCAACTTCAATTTTTCATCTGTTTTTTTTCTATTCTCTCTTTTTTCTAATTCCTATCTGCCACTCGTTCGCTAGTACGAGTTGGCAGCCTAGCGCAACAGCTGTTATGTTAGCATCATTCAAAAAGCGCGGAATTCAAATATACAAGATTATTCTAATTGGGTTTTGACCCAACACTTACATTTATAATTTTATTCATATACGTACTTAGCGTATATTTTGTTAGGTTGGTTCTAATAATAATAATTTAAGCTTAAGTCTTTTTATAGACTTTTCCTTAACTTCATATTATTGCCCTTTTTTCGCAGTTAATTAATATAAATATAGGAATTATACTTTTTAAAAGAATAATTTTTATACATACATATTTTTCATATTTATACGTATTTGTTTAATAGTGCTGCAAGCGTTAGTCTTTATAAAGACTTATACTTCTAATACTATTAATTAAATTATATTAATATTTAAAATAATAATATAAGCTTGAGTATTTTTAAATACTTATTCTTATAATATTATTTTTCTAGTAAGATTTTTTTTCTGTGTTCAATAAATAATAATTTCTAAATATTATATTTATAAATATTTTATTAGGTCGTGTATATAATTACTAGAAATGCCTCGTCTAAATAGACCCACTGCTTCTCAACGTGCCAGAACGCAATTGTTGAGAAATAGGATAAATAGGGAAAATGAGGGATATGCAGAGGTGGAGAGAGAGGCAAATACAGTATATCAGCGTAGGCGTAGGGAAGACTCGTTAGTCAGGAATGCAGAACAGGGCGTCAATACAGTGTCGCGAAGGTCGAGACGCTTGAATCGTCCTGTTCGTGCGATTGAGCAAGAATCTAATTCTCAGTTTCGTTCTCAAAGGCGTCTAGAACCTGCAATTCGCGCAATTGAGCAAGCAGCCGATAATCGACGTCGTTCTGAAAGGCGACAAAATAGCGAGAATCGAGCTGTGGAGCAGGTTCAAAATACTGCTGGCCATAGGGAAAGGCGCTTGGATCCTGCTCTTCGCGCTGTTGAGCAAGCAGCCGATACTCGACGTCGTTCTGCAAGGCGGCGAAATAGCGAGAATGGAGCTGTGGAGCAGGTTAAAAATACTGCTGGCCATAGGGAAAGGCGCTTGGATCCTGCTCTTCGCGCAGTTGAGCAAGCAGCCGATACTCGACGTCGTTCTGCAAGGCGGCGAAATAGCGAGAATCGAGCTGTGGAGCAGGTTCAAAATACTGCTGGCCATAGGGAAAGGCGCTTGGATCCTGCTCTTCGCGCAGTTGAGCAAGCAGCCGATACTCGTTGTCGTTCTGAAAGGCGACAAAATAGCGAGAATCGAGCTGTGGAGCAGGTTCAAAATACTGCTGGCCATAGGGAAAGGCGCTTGGATCCTGCTCTTCGCGCAATTGAGCAAGCAGCCGATACTCGACGTCGTTCTGAAAGGCGACAAAATAGCGAGATTAGGGTTATGGAGCAGGAACAAAACACTGCCAACCATAGAAGAAGGAGCTTGGAAGCAAATACCCTGCGTCGAGCACTGGCAAGAGATACACAGGAACGCTTATTAGAAAGAGAGCGTGATAGGGCTAACAGAGCTAGGGCTAGGGCCGGTAGGGATCGCAGGGCAGTCGAGCAGGCGAGAAATACACTTGCTCGACGAAGCGCACTATTAGCTGCTCGACAAGCAACGATCGATGCAATTAGAAATGTAAGTCAAAGAGTTAGTCAGTATAGAAGCCTTAGTGCAAATAGGGAAGCAGAAAATCTTCGGAACGCACTTCGAAGTCAGGAGATTAGACTTGATATAGCTCAGGAAAATAGGACTATTAGAATCAGACCTATTGAAATAGAATCTCACATAGCTACATTCAATAGGAATGTTAAGCTTGGCCCAGATCAGATTTGCTTTTGTTGCAAAGGATTGTGGTTCCCCAAGCAAATAAGTAAGCTTTCTAGGTCTTATTTGGAAGAACATTGCGAGTTCAGGGAAGAGATATACCAAAATGCAAGACATCTTGCTTTCACTGGTAATCTTTTCAAGTTTTGCAAAACTTGTCACAGCAACATTAAAGCCGGCCGAAAGCCCAAAGGGGCCATTTCAAATGGCTTAGATTTCCCAGAAATTCATAACTCTTTGAGGGGCCTAACTCCCTTGGAAGAACGACTGATACCACCTCGCCTTCCATTTATGATAATTAAATCAATAGGTCACGAGCGTCAAAGTGCTATTAAAGGAGCAGTTGTCAATGTCCCTACTTCCAGTGCCATAACAGCTGCTAACGTCCTAAATGAAGATTTTATTGGCAACCTCATTTGTCATGATGAGGGATATAGGATCCTTAGGGATATTCGCACGTCTCCTGCTCACTGGGAAGATGAAAAGAAATAGGTCATGGCCATGATTCCCCAATTTGGGCTGCCATTTTTCATAACTTTATCGGCCGCTGAAACTAGGTGGCCAGAGCTGCTAGTACTGCTCAAGCGCAATGTAGATAGGGTTAATATAAATGAAGAAGAAGCTTCAAGTTTGCAGTTTAGGGAGAAAGCGCGCCTTATTAGAACAGACCCAGTGACGTGCGCTAGATATTTTGATTACAGATATAGAGAAGTTTTAAAGCTTATGAAAAAGCCTGGGGGTGTCTTTGGAAGTAATTTCGTTACTACCTATTACTGGCGAGTTGAGTTTCAACAGAGAGGTTCGCCTCATATTCACGGCATGTTTTGGCTGAAAGATGCCCCAAAAGTGGATTTAAACAATGAAGAGTCTATCTGTAGTGTAAAAGACTTCATTGATCAGTTTGTAACAGTGGATGTTACAAACCCAGATTTGGCTCCGTATATTGAATACCAAAAATATAAGCACGGGCATTCGTTTATTAAAAAAGTGCGGGGACAATCTATTTGTCGTTTCGGTATTCCATACCCTCCAATACCCCAGACGGAAATTTTAAATCCACTTCCCGAAGCAACTCAAAATTCTCTTCATCACGAAAACTTTAAAAAGGCTCGAGATTTTCTACTTCGCAATCATGCAGATGACATGATTAGCCATTTAAGCATATTTGAAAATTTTCTTTCTCACAACCATGTGAGCCTCAGTTACTAGGACTACATTTATGCTATCAAGTGTAGTTTGAAAAAACCACAGATTTTTCTAAAGAGAACATTTGTTGAAATTCAAGTAATGCTTATAATAAACACATTCTTTCTATGCAAAGGGCAAATATGGATATCCAGCTAATTTTGGACCCTTTTGCTTGCTGTAGCTACATTATTAATTATATTAGGAAATCCCAACGGGGTATTTCAAAGTTAATGCGAAGTTAATTTCGAAGTTAATGACATTAGAAGAGACAATTCAAGCATTCGACAAAAGCTACAGTATCTTGGTCACAAGTTTATTGCAGGCACTGAGATATCTGCTCAGGAAGCCGTGTATTGTTGTCTGGGAATGGCGTTGTCCGAAGCAAGTAATAGGTGCGTGCATATAAACACCTTCCCTCCAGAACAACGAGTTCGTATGCTTAGACCTACACGTGACCTTCAAAATATGCCTCAGAATTCAACTGACATATTTCTGAAAGGATTGCTGGATAGATACGGACAAAGACCAGATTTACATGAAGGCCTGTGTTTAGCCGATTTTTCAGCAAATTTTGAGTTTTCGAAAAGCCGTAGAAGTACTCGTCAGAGGGCAAATAGTGACGATGAAACTGAAGAAGCCAATGACGTGTTAGGAGTTGTATGTTTTCCGCTCCGAGATGGAAGCGGTTTTATTAGGGAAAGAAATAAGGCCAGTTTTATTAGGTATAGGCCATTTAATATTAATACAGATAGGATTAACTATTTTAGATCATTAGTTATGCTCTTTTCTCCATGGCGAAACGAACAGGTAGATTTAATTCAAAGAAATTGCGAGGAATTTTATAAGGAGAATGAGGAGGCTATTAAAGCCAACTTTGAAAAGTATAATGCCATAGATAGTTTAGAAGACGCGCTTAGAATGGCTATGCAGGCAGATAATATAGAAGAAAATGAAGAAGAGGAGGTCGAACATAATGAGGAGTTTAGGGCATTAGCTATTCCTGAAATATCTTCTCAAATTAATGTTTTAAACTTGAGCAACAATTTGTTAGATGTTGATCCGGATAGCAATATCCGCGTAATAAAGCTTCCGCCACTTATATCCCCTTTAAACTTAGCCAATTTAGTTAGATCACTAAATTTGGAGCAAAAAACTTTTCTTACTCATGTCTTGCATAATGCAAGGACAAATCGAACCTTTTATGAGTTCGTAGGTGGCGGAGCAGGTGTCGGCAAAAGTAGATTAATATCAACCTTATTTCAGTCCCTATCCAAGGAGTATAATGGTAGAGTAGGATGCGACCCAACTTCGGTAAAAATTTTACTGTGTGCTCCCACAGGCAAAGCTGCTTTCGGAATCGGAGGATCCACTCTTCATTCCATGTTCTCTCTCCCTGTAAATCAGCCTGGGTCCGCATTTAGAAGTTTAAGTCCTGATTTGTTGAATACCCTTCGTTCAAGATTTATTGATCTTAAAATTCTTATAATAGACGAAATTTCTATGGTCGGTGCAACAATGTTTTCTCATTTGGACTCTCGCCTAAAGCAAATATTTTCTAATGTTGAAACTCCTTTCGGAGGTATTTCGGTTATCGTGTTCGGCGATCTTAGACAGTTGCGGCCCGTATGTGATCGCTGGATTTTTCAGCCCCCGGCGCATGCTCCATACAGTGCTATATTTGGATCGTATCTGTGGAGTCCTTTTAGGGTTTTTGAACTCACAGAGATAATGCGACAGCGAGATGACCAACCGTTTGCAATTGCACTTAATAACATGGCATCCGGCCAAATGACGTCTGATGATGTTAGCTTGCTTAGATCTAGAATTTCCGATGAAAGTCAAATTCCAAATGACTCAATTCACCTTTTTACAAGTAATCAGGACACAGATCGGTACAATAGGGAGAAGCTTAACTCGATACCCACTGCTCAATTTCTTTTGAAAGCTTTAGACGCAGTTAAGTCCGCTCAGATAAGCTTAGAGCAGAGGAACAGATGTCTGGAACAAGCTAGGTCCCTAAAAACACCTGAGACACAAGGATTGTGTACCTCGCTCACTTTAAAAACCACTGCCAAATATATTATGACGGTCAATGTAGATACATCAGATGGTCTTGTAAACGGAGCCACTGGTGTCCTTAGAGAGATAGGCTTCAGTACGTCCAACACTCCAGATCTTCTTTGGATACAATTTTTAGATGAAAGCATAGGAGTAAATGCGCGTTCTAAGCGTAGACATTGTGAGGAGGCTTTATGGACGCCGATTTCGAAAATTATAAAATGTTTTCAAATTAATTCTAATCAGGCAACTACAATTGACCGAAAGCAGTTTCCAGTGGTTCCTGCAGAAGCAATAACTATTCATAAAAGTCAAGGCGCTACGTACAGTAAAGTGGTAGTTCACACTAAGTCAAGCATGCAGAGAGCTGCGCTGTCTTTTTATTATTGGACCTTTTGTCCCCCCAAGATCCGCTCAGGATTCAGCTTCAGAAGCAGAGCTCCGAGAATTGCGTTCCACTAAGCTACTGAATACCCATTTCGATTGTTTAATCAATAGTCCGAACCTTCATATTTTTTTCCATAATACGGAAAGTTTACACTGCCACATTAGCGATGTTTGTTCCGATCGTCTAATGCTTAGGTCTTCTCTTTTGTGCTTCGTTGAAGCATCAACATACTCACATGAAGTATACGAAATTCCTGGCTTTAGCACAGCAGTGAGATTAGATTGCCAGTCAGTAGCTAGCGGAGCCCGACCAAAAAGAGGCATTCTCGTTTTTATTCGAAACGAACTATTTCAGAATGTTAGTCTTTGCTCAAGTGGTCGATTTTTTTCAAATCCTTCAAATTTAGCCTCTCCAGTGTTTGAGTTTGCTATCTTTAAGTACCGATTTTTAGGGATTCTTGTTTTATATAAAAGTCCGACCTATCCCTTAAAAAAGTTTGAAACTGAATTTAAGGAGTTATTTCAGCACCACACATTTTTAAATAGTAATTGTTTAGTGTTAGGAGATTTTAACTTGTGCCTCCACTCCATCTCTGGCTGCTGCAAGCAAATTTTCGATTTTTTAGTAGATGTAAAGGTTTTAGTTCCTTGCTAGATTTGGATTCGTCTACAACCAATTGCAATACGCATATTGATTGGGCGTTTTCAAATATTTTCGATAATCGGGCCACTGCGCGCACATTTGAGACCACATATAGTTACCATAGTGGTATATTAGTTAGCGTTAGGGAGGCAGATTAGGTATTGTAGTTATTTAATTAAATATAAACTAAATAAGTATTTATTTTCATTATAATTATTCATTTTTAAATTTAAAAAAAAAAACCAAAAAAAAAACAAAAAAAATTAATATTATTTAATAAGTCTGATAATTTAATTTAATTAAATAAAAAACAAGAAAAACCCAAAAAAAAATAATTGAATTTTTTAGTTTTTAGATGTATTTATTATTAAATTAAAAAAAAACACAAAAAAAACAAAAAACAAATAAAAAAAATAATAAATATTTTTAAATAAGTCTGATAATTTAATTTAATTTAAAACAAAAACAAGAAAAACCCACAAAAAATTAAGTAAAAAAAAAAATAATAAATAATTCATATTTTTAAATAAGTTTAATTTTAATTAATTTAGTTTAATTTAATATTTCATTTTTTAATTATTATACCCGTTACCCGTAGAGTAAAAGGGTATACTAGATTCGTTGAAAAGTATGTAACAGGCAGAAGGAAGCGTTTCCGACCATATAAAGTATATATGTATGTATATTCTTGATCAGGATCAATAGCCGAGTCGATCTGGCCATGTCCGTCTGTCCGTCCGTCTGTCTGTCCGTCCGTATGAACGTCGAGATCTCAGGAATTACAAAAGGTAGAAAGTTGAGACTAAGCATACAGACTCCAAAGACATAGACGCAGCGCAAGTTTGTCGATTCATGTTGCCACGCCCACTCTAACGCCCACAAACCGCCCAAAACTGTCACGCCCACATTTTTTAAAAATGTGTTGATATTTTTTCATTTATTAATTAGTCTTGAAAATTTCTATTGATTTGCCAAAAACTTTTTGCCACGCCCACTCTAACGCCCACAAACCGCCAACAACTGTCAGTGCTGAAATTTCTCCTTCGCACTTCCACTAGCTGAGTAACGGGTATCTAATAGTCGGGGAACTCGACTATAGCGTTCTCTCTTGTTTTAAATGCCTGAAAGGGGGGCCCTCAACATCACCGTCTTGGAAGTCCTTCAGTTTTTTATATGAAATATAACTGCTCTTGAAATATGTTACAGTGATTTTACATTTATTGGAAATGGAGGAGTAAAACGCGAGGCGATTTAGTTAAAGTTTAATAATTGTTTTATTTGACATACGCGTGACAGCGTTGTGAGTCGTTCGGAAGTTAACACAAGAAGAAAGAAGTTCTCAGAAAAACAAAAAGAATAGATTCATATCAGTGTTACCAAATTTCAGTATATGGTTGTTGCCAAATTAACATACATAATATTTTTAGTATTTCAATACTCCTTCTCAACAACATATTCAGAAACAATTCATTTCAGTTGTACATTTTAAATGCTTGTTTTTCTGTAGGTTTTTTGTTAATATATATGATAACATGTCATTTGTACAAATATATTTTACATCAATTTCCTTTTTGGAATAAAGTTCCCTAACATAGTGGTACTTTATGTCGATATGCTTACTTCTATTATGTAATACTGGATTCTTAGCTAAACATAATGCACTCTGATTATCGCAAAAAATTAAAATTGAGTGATCTATCAAAAAACCCATTTCCTTCAGAAACTTTTTTATAAATACTGTTTCTCTTGCTGCAATGGACAATGCAAAATATTCGGCCTCCGTGCTGGATAATGCCACCAGACTTTGCTTCTTGGACTCCCAGGATATTGGACCAGCTGCGTTTATGAAGACATATCCACTGTAGGATTTACTATCCGATGTGTCATTTGCCCAATCTGCGTCGACGTAGCCGTGAATCGGTTTACCTGTTGATTGATAATGAAGCTTTAAGTTTGAGGTGCCCTTCAAATACCTTAGTATACGCTTGGCAGCGACTTCATGCTCCTTATGTGGGTTCACATTTCTTTGAGCCAATTTTGCAACTGAATGCATTATATCTGGCCTGGTTGTAATTGCCAAATACATTAGTGATCCTATAAGTGATTGGTAGTCCTTTTCGTTAACAGGCTTGCAGTTAGGATCAGTACACTTAACTTGGAAATTTGCCTCCAAAGGCGTTGCTACCGATTTGCAGTCTAACATACCCCAGGTGTGTAGCATACTCTCGATATATGTCTTGTGACCTATGGATATGGATCCAGTTTCACCTTCTCGCTCAACTTCGATGCCCAAGAAATGATTAAGCTGACCGCTATCTACTACTTTAAACTCATTGCCAATTGACTCTTTTATACCAATCAAATCATTTTTACATGAGCTTACAATAAGAAGATCGTCGACATACACTGCAATTATATTAATATTGTCCTTCTCATTGTCCTTTTATGAGTTCGTAGGTGGCAAAGCAGGTGTCGGCAAAAGTAGATTAATATCAACGTTATTTCAGTCCCTATCCAAGGAGTATAATGGTAGAGTAGGATGCGACCCAACTTCTGTAAAAATTTTACTGTGTGCTCCCACAGCAAAGTGGCTTTCGGAATTGGAGGATCCACTCTTCATTCCATGCTCTCTCTCCCTGTAAATCAGGCTGGGTCCGCATTTAGAAGTTTAAGTCCTGATTTGTTGAATACCCTTCGTTCAAGATTTATTGATCTTAAAATTCTTATAATAGACGAAATTTCTATGGTCGGTGCAACAATGTTTTCTCATTTAGACTCTCGCTTAAAGCAAATATTTTCTAATGTTGAAACTCCTTTCGGAGGTATTTCGGTTATCGTGTTCGGCGATCTTAGACAGTTGCGGCCCGTATGTGATCGCTGGATTTTTCAGGCCCCGTCGCATGATCCATACAATGCTATATTTGGATCGTATCTGTGGAGTCCTTTTAGGTTTTTTGAACTCACAGAGATAATGCGACAGCGAGATGACCAACCGTTTGCAATTGCACTTAATAACATGGCATCCGGCCAAATGACGTCTGATGATGTTAGCTTGCTTAGATCTAGAATTTCCGATGAAAGTCAAATTCCAAATGACTCAATTCACCTTTTTACAAGTAATCAGGACACAGATCGGTACAATAGGGAGAAGCTTAACTCGATACCCACTGCTCAATTTCTTTTGGAAGCTTTAGACGCAGTTAAGTCCGCTCAGATAAGCTTAGAGCAGAGGAACAGATGTCTGGAACAAGCAACACCGGAAAAACACCTGAGACACAAGGATTGTGTACCTCGCTCACTTTAAAAACCACTGCCAAATATATTATGACGGTCAATGTAGATACATCAGATGGTCTTGTAAACGGAGCCACTGGTGTCCTTAGAGAGATAGGCTTCAGTACGTCCAACACTCCAGATCTTCTTTGGATACAATTTTTAGATGAAAGCATAGGAGTAAATGCGCGTTCTAAGCGTAGACATTGTGAGGAGGCTTTATGGACGCCGATTTCGAAAATTATAAAATGTTTTCAAATTAATTCTAATCAGGCAACTACAATTGACCGAAAGCAGTTTCCAGTGGTTCCTGCAGAAGCAATAACTATTCATAAAAGTCAAGGCGCTACGTACAGTAAAGTGGTAGTTCACACTAAGTCAAGCATGCAGAGAGCTGCGCTGTCTTTTTATTATTGGACCTTTTGTCCCCCCAAGATCCGCTCAGGATTCAGCTTCAGAAGCAGAGCTCCGAGAATTGCGTTCCACTAAGCTACTGAATACCCATTTCGATTGTTTAATCAATAGTCCGAACCTTCATATTTTTTTCCATAATACGGAAAGTTTACACTGCCACATTAGCGATGTTTGTTCCGATCGTCTAATGCTTAGGTCTTCTCTTTTGTGCTTCGTTGAAGCATCAACATACTCACATGAAGTATACGAAATTCCTGGCTTTAGCACAGCAGTGAGATTAGATTGCCAGTCAGTAGCTAGCGGAGCCCGACCAAAAAGAGGCATTCTCGTTTTTATTCGAAACGAACTATTTCAGAATGTTAGTCTTTGCTCAAGTGGTCGATTTTTTTCAAATCCTTCAAATTTAGCCTCTCCAGTGTTTGAGTTTGCTATCTTTAAGTACCGATTTTTAGGGATTCTTGTTTTATATAAAAGTCCGACCTATCCCTTAAAAAAGTTTGAAACTGAATTTAAGGAGTTATTTCAGCACCACACATTTTTAAATAGTAATTGTTTAGTGTTAGGAGATTTTAACTTGTGCCTCCACTCCATCTCTGGCTGCTGCAAGCAAATTTTCGATTTTTTAGTAGATGTAAAGGTTTTAGTTCCTTGCTAGATTTGGATTCGTCTACAACCAATTGCAATACGCATATTGATTGGGCGTTTTCAAATATTTTCGATAATCGGGCCACTGCGCGCACATTTGAGACCACATATAGTTACCATAGTGGTATATTAGTTAGCGTTAGGGAGGCAGATTAGGTATTGTAGTTATTTAATTAAATATAAACTAAATAAGTATTTATTTTCATTATAATTATTCATTTTTAAATTTAAAAAAAAAAACCAAAAAAAAAACAAAAAAAATTAATATTATTTAATAAGTCTGATAATTTAATTTAATTAAATAAAAAACAAGAAAAACCCAAAAAAAATAATTGAATTTTTTAGTTTTTAGATGTATTTATTATTAAATTAAAAAAAAACACAAAAAAAAACAAAAAACAAATAAAAAAAATAATAAATATTTTTAAATAAGTCTGATAATTTAATTTAATTTAAAACAAAAACAAGAAAAACCCACAAAAAATTAAGTAAAAAAAAAAATAATAAATAATTCATATTTTTAAATAAGTTTAATTTTAATTAATTTAGTTTAATTTAATATTTCATTTTTTAATTATTATACCCGTTACCCGTAGAGTAAAAGGGTATACTAGATTCGTTGAAAAGTATGTAACAGGCAGAAGGAAGCGTTTCCGACCATATAAAGTATATATGTATGTATATTCTTGATCAGGATCAATAGCCGAGTCGATCTGGCCATGTCCGTCTGTCCGTCCGTCTGTCTGTCCGTCCGTATGAACGTCGAGATCTCAGGAATTACAAAAGGTAGAAAGTTGAGACTAAGCATACAGACTCCAAAGACATAGACGCAGCGCAAGTTTGTCGATTCATGTTGCCACGCCCACTCTAACGCCCACAAACCGCCCAAAACTGTCACGCCCACATTTTTTAAAAATGTGTTGATATTTTTTCATTTATTAATTAGTCTTGAAAATTTCTATTGATTTGCCAAAAACTTTTTGCCACGCCCACTCTAACGCCCACAAACCGCCAACAACTGTCAGTGCTGAAATTTCTCCTTCGCACTTCCACTAGCTGAGTAACGGGTATCTAATAGTCGGGGAACTCGACTATAGCGTTCTCTCTTGTTTTAAATGCCTGAAAGGGGGGCCCTCAACATCACCGTCTTGGAAGTCCTTCAGTTTTTTATATGAAATATAACTGCTCTTGAAATATGTTACAGTGATTTTACATTTATTGGAAATGGAGGAGTAAAACGCGAGGCGATTTAGTTAAAGTTTAATAATTGTTTTATTTGACATACGCGTGACAGCGTTGTGAGTCGTTCGGAAGTTAACACAAGAAGAAAGAAGTTCTCAGAAAAACAAAAAGAATAGATTCATATCAGTGTTACCAAATTTCAGTATATGGTTGTTGCCAAATTAACATACATAATATTTTTAGTATTTCAATACTCCTTCTCAACAACATATTCAGAAACAATTCATTTCAGTTGTACATTTTAAATGCTTGTTTTTCTGTAGGTTTTTTGTTAATATATATGATAACATGTCATTTGTACAAATATATTTTACATCAATTTCCTTTTTGGAATAAAGTTCCCTAACATAGTGGTACTTTATGTCGATATGCTTACTTCTATTATGTAATACTGGATTCTTAGCTAAACATAAAGCACTCTGATTATCGCAAAAAATTAAAATTGAGTGATCTATCAAAAAACCCATTTCCTTCAGAAACTTTTTTATAAATACTGTTTCTCTTGCTGCAATGGACAATGCAACATATTCGGCCTCCGTGCTGGATAATGCCACCAGACTTTGCTTCTTGGACTCCCAGGATATTGGACCAGCTGCGTTTATGAAGACATATCCACTGTAGGATTTACTATCCGATGTGTCATTTGCCCAATCTGCGTCGACGTAGCCGTGAATCGGTTTACCTGTTGATTGATAATGAAGCTTTAAGTTTGAGGTGCCCTTCAAATACCTTAGTAAACGCTTGGCAGCGACTTCATGCTCCTTATGTGGGTTCACATTTCTTTGAGCCAATTTTGCAACTGAATGCATTATATCTGGCCTGGTTGTAATTGCCAAATACATTAGTGATCCTATAAGTGATTGGTAGTCCTTTTCGTTAACAGGCTTGCAGTTAGGATCAGTACACTTAACTTGGAAATTTGCCTCCAAAGGCGTTGCTACCGATTTGCAGTCTAACATACCCCAGGTGTGTAGCATACTCTCGATATATGTCTATATGACCTATGGATATGGATCCAGTTTCACCTTCTCGCTCAACTTCGATGCCCAAGAAATGATTAAGCTGACCGCTATCTACTACTTTAAACTCATTGCCAATTGACTCTTTTATACCAATCAAATCATTTTTATTCTCATTGCGTGTGTACACACACGGCTCGCTGGCGCAGGGAACAAAGTGCAGTTTTTGCAAGACTTTATTGAGCTTGGCGTTCCACTCTCTACCGCTCTGTTTTAGCCCGTAAAGTGACTTCTTTAGTCTCAAAACTTTTCCATGATGCTTATCATCAAATCCATCGGGTTGCTTCATATAGACTTCTTCGCTCAATTCGCTATTTAAGTAAACTGTCGATACATCCATCTGATGTAGAAATAAGTTATGCTCAACAGCCAGAGATATAATAAGTCTTACCGACGAATATCTGACAACTGGTGAAAACGTTTCAAAAAAGTCGATACCATATTGTTGTGCACATCCTTTAGCCACCAACCTCGATTTAAATCGCATCACATTGCCATCCTTATCTCCAAAAACCCACTTACTACCGATGGCTTTTTTACCTTCTGGTAAGTCCTGTAGCTCCCATGTCTGATTAGCTTCGAGGGCGCCAATCTCCTTCTGAATTGATGCTACCCACTCTTGACTCATTTCAGACTGTGTCGCTTCAGCAAACGTAACAGGTACCTTGACATCTTGAACCTTCATCATGTTCAAGAAGTTGTATTGTTTTCGTGGGCGCCCGGGTTTTCCAGTTTTTATCTTCTTAGGACGACCAGGACCACGAATTTCCCGTTCTTCGCTATTATCGCTCTTTGCACTCTCGTAAACATCAGAACTATCAGCTTCACTAACCTCGCTGTCAATTTGCTCTTCCTCGAGCACCTCTGCACCTTCTTTGTTGTTGTCCACTGCCAAAATCTGCGAACAATCAACTCCAATTTCGTCAATAAGTGCCGTCTCGTTCTCGCTGTTTCCATTCTTCGGATACCCTATAGTTTCCTCTAGAAAAACGACGTCTCTACTTTCGATTACCTGGTTCGATACAATGCGCATTAATCTGTAGGCCTTCGCTGTTGTTGAATACCCTATCATCATGCATTCAATGCCTTTTGGCTTGAATTTACCTGCATGTTTCTTATTTAATGCAATCGCTTTGCATCCAAAGATTTTTAAATGCGATATCGAAGGCTTTTTACCTGACCACAATTCGAATGGTGTTTGACTCTTCAACGACCTTGTATCCGATCTGTTGCGTAGATATGCTGCAGTCCTAACTGCTTCTCCCCACAGGAACTCATTCACTCCTGAATGTATAAGCATGCTCCTTGCCATTTCCACTAGTGTCCGGTTAGCGCGCTCAGCAACCCCGTTTTGCTGCGGAGTGTACGGTACTGTCAATTGCCACTTAATACCGTTTTCAGATTGGAACTTCTGAAACTCGTGGCTTATATATTCGCGACCGTTATCGCTGCGAATTGCTTCAAGTTTTTCACCGGTCTGTTTTTCTGCAAACGCGACAAAGTCTTTAAACGTGGGAAGCAATTCATCACGGGTTTTCAAAAAATATACGAACATATAACGCGAGTAGTCATCAATAAATGTTACGAAATATCTTGCTCCACCGGCAGATACTTTGTTCATTGGCCCGCAAATGTCCGAATGCACTAGCCCTAGCACTTTGTCCGCACGATTTTCTGCCATTTTTGGGAATGGTTTCACACAGATTTTACCTTTAGCACAGGTTTCACATGTAATTCGGTCTATGTCCACAACATTTTTGATCGACTTTAAGCCATTGACCATAACGATAATGCCACTTCCACAACTCATCATTTGCACACAAGTACATGCAACGATTGTTCGGAGTATCAACAACAAAAAGATTTCCAGCTTTTCTTGCCTGTAACACTACTTCATTTTGACCGTTCTTTATATACGCACTATGCTTGTGAAAAATCACTTTATACCCTTTGTCAACGGCTTTCGCTACCGATATGAAATTACTTTGCAAATTTTTTACGTAAAGCACATTTTTCAAATTAACGGAACCATTTTTCTCCTGCAAGTAATATTTTCTCTTTATGCTCTTTAATGTCCGCGAACCACGACCTTTCACAACACATGTGAGCAGTTGCTCCACTGTCCAAGCACCACATCGTTTTCGTTAAAACGTCATTTTTATTTACACTTGCAAGCATAGTAAACGACTTCTCTTTTGCAGATGTTTCTATTTCGTCATTTTTGTCTTTCACTTTGCACTGCGCAATAAAGTGACCCTCGCGACCACATCGAAAGCATTTTTTATTCTTTTTTGCATAACTGTTCTTTTGCGCCGATCTATTTTTCTTGTCTCCCTTTCCACTGGGACACGACACAAATGCTTGCTGCACACAAAGTTCCGTTTCGTCCGAACTCACTCTTTGTCTCTCTTCCTCTTCTATAATTTTCACTTTTAAATCAGAGAGAGTCGGAAACTGTTCACGCGTTTCGATCGCTACCACGAAATTTTCGAATTTCTTACCGAGTCCCGGCAGCATCAAAATAGTAAGAATATCTTCAAAAATGTCCATATCAATTTCTTTCAGTTTTTCGACGATATCCACAAAATCGTTTATGTAATTTTGCACGCACGCACTTTCCGACAAACTCAACCGGAGTAATTTCCTGAACAAGGTAATTTTTCTGGCGGGTCCACGAGGCTTGTACACAGCTGCAAGCTTGTCCCAAGCTTCTTTAGAACTAGCACAGTTTTTAATCAAATTAATTTCTGAAGCCTTCACGCACAGCAATATTGTTGCTAATGCTTTTTCGTCTAGTTCGTCGAATTGGGCTCCTTGCTCAACTGTATCACTTTCTTGCTTCACGCGTCTTCCGCACACTAACGACCACATACTGCGTAATTTTCGCCGTCCAATTTGTCGATCGCACAGAGCCCTTGTCCGTGTTCTCAGAAAAACAAAAAGAATAGATTCATACCAGTGTTACCAAATTTCAGTATATGGTTTTTGCCAAATTAACATACATAATATTTTTAGTATTTCAATAACATTTATTAAGTACCAGGGCCAAACCACTTATGTTACTCCTTTTCATTTCGGCCATAGCCATGCAATTCCAATAGGCCAATAAAATATTTTTATATTAAAAATAATACATTTTAATTTTAACCTTTTTCAAAAAGCAGCAGTAGCAGCAGCACGTAGTATTAGCGCGTAAAATTACGAAATTAAGTTTAATTCAGTTAACTGAAATTTTCTCTTATTTATCACTACCAATTCGAATTTATAACTCGCACATATATTTCCGTACTTTAGCAATGCAACCAAACAACTTTAATTGATTGTAAACACAATTTTATAGCGAAATTTAAAAAAAAATCGAGGAGCTTTACGTATAGTCAGCTTTAAGCAAACGTATTAAGAGAAAAAGAAAACGTATTAAAAGGAAAAACAAAAAAATTGGCGCGCTTTTCTTCCCACCCATAATTGCGCTCTTTTTTAAAAACATCAAAACAAAATAAAAAAAAATAATTTATCTGAATCTTATTTGCATTTTAAATATTGAAAATTGGTAATTTTTATACTAGTAATTTGACTAAATAAATATAATAAACAATAAAATCATATACAAAGTAAATTTTTAAAACTACTGTAATTTAAAACAAAGAATTTTCAAAAAAAAAGAAATTACATTTAAAAAATAAATATTTCATACAAATAATTCATAAATTAAAATATTATTTATAAAATAAATAAAAATATGGAAACTGTTTATTGCAAAATTGATTTCTTGATGCACGAAGTGCGCACATAAGCACCAAAGAATCATGGTTTTCTTATATCTTTCACACGTCGCACGCTGAATACCCTAATGACAATTATTCTAATATAAAGTCATATTTGAAAATTATTATGCATTATTATGTACATAGATTATGCTATGGTTATTTTTTTGTTGAAGTTAAATGATTGTTATGTTAAGGCAATGCAAAACTAGAGTTTTTAAGTGGTGGCAATTTATGAAATATAATATAGATTTAAAGTCTAAGAACTTCTAAGATGAAGGGCATATTTTGTCATTTTTACAATGCATGTGCATACGTGTGCACTAATACAGTGGTCAGCTGTCGCTGTATGCGTACAAGAGTGCTGGTGGCTCTAGAGCTCTCCGCTCTCTGGCTTTTGAATAAAATTTCGAGAGAGCCTGGAGCCACTTGAAAAGCCACGACGAAAAAATCGCGTGCAAAAAAATCGTATGGCGTTACGCATCTTGTTATTCTAATGTCTTAGGCCAAACAGTCTAATTTCAGAGCTCCCTGCAATACTAAATTAATAGAATCTGCTAAGCACGGTATATGTGTTCTTTTTAGCAACTCACATGCTTTAATCATGGAGCTAGCGTATTCAGTCACAACACCAACTATTTTTATACCCGTTACTCGTAGAGTAAAAGGGTATACTAGATTCGTTGAAAAGTATGTAATAGGCAGAAGGAAGCGTTTCCGACCATATAAAGTATATACATGTAAGATGAGATTTACTCAACTTTGGTTTTTATTATAGGTATTTAAATATCAGTATTATTATTAACGATGAATGTTACAAGTTTAGTTTAAGTTTTCTGCTTTGGTTTTTTCTGCTTTCTTCACTCGTTCTCTGACGTCCGTATCTGCTGACTTCTACTCTCCGAATCCTTTTCTCTCGCTCTGCTCCTGCTCTGCTGTCGCTTCTCCTGCTTCTTCCCTGTCGCTACTCTCTTCTGTCGCTCTGCTGCTGCTCTCCTGTCGCTTCTCCTGCTTCTGTCGCTCTGCTGTTTCTACTGCTCTCTTCTTAAATCTACTCGAGTACTGCTTTTGTTGAGAAGTCCCAATACCCCGTCTTACATTCGGCCATCCCTGACTATTCATCTGTCCCAGATGGCCAATCATCCTTATTGTCCTGGACATACCTCCACAACTTCATGTAATCACAACTTGTGGAAGTCTTACATGGGCCTTCAAAATCTGCTGCCTTTCGAACTTCGTATCTGCCGTTCCTCTTGACAGTTGAAACTTCGTACGGTCCCATATATTCTCCAGCCAACTTCTTTCCCGCAACAAATTGTGTCCGGCGTATAGCGACTAGGTCTCCTACTTTATATGCGACTTCTGGTTTCCGCTTAAGGTCAAAATTCCTTTTATAAGATTCCTGTGCGCGTTGAATCTCGATCTTTGCATCCTTTCTCAGTTGCTGTCGTTGCTCGTCAAAATTCAAATACATCTCCTCCTCCAAAAGGTGTAGAATGCGATCCATTGGCTTATTGTTCATCTGCACTCCGAATAGCAGCTCAAATGGTGACTTCTTGGTTGATGCATGTACGTGTGAATTGACCGCTCTCTGCACGTCTGGCACTGCCTTAAACCACTTGGCTGGTTCATCCGCCGACATCTTTGAAATAATCGACAAAATTGTACGATTCACCCTTTCAACTTGTCCATTTCCACGTGGAACCCCTGTTGTACTCCAAACGTGCTCGATTCCGTTTTCCTTCATATGTTCTGCAAACAAGTTGGCTGTGAAAGCGGAGCCTCTGTCCGAAACCATCCTCACGGGGTTGCCAAAAACTTCTGACCAAATCTTCAACTTCTTCAGTGTCTCCTCACAGCTTGTTGTTTTCGTTGGGAACAGCCATATAAACTTTGTAAATGAATCCACCATCGCAAATATGTACTTGTACTGTTTTCCCGTAGCATCCATGGGGCCCAAATGATCAACGTGCAGCGTGTGAAGGGGTTGATCACCTTTATCAATACAGCTTAGGAATCCTTCCTTCTTGCCAAGTTTCTTGTTAAAAATGATGCATCTCACACAGTTGTTCACTACCTGCTGAGCCTTCTGTTTTAAGTGAGGAATCCAATACAATTGTTGAACAGCATGAACAGTTTTCTGTAGTGCAAAATGACCTGCACTATGGGCTTCAACAATTACTTCTTTCTCCATCGATTTCGGGATCACAAGGAGGTCATTGCCGTTCACCTCCTTGAAGACAAGTCCAGCTTTCATCTTGTAGCCCTCATATGGACGACTCTCCAGAATTTCCATAATTGCCTTTAGCATCTCATCTTTTCCTTGTGCGACTTTGATTCGAGATGTGATCTCAGAGGCCACGAGCATCACACGATCGGGATAGCGACTAAGGCAGTCCACATGCTTCAACCGTTCTCCAGGGCGATGTTCCACTGCAAACTCGAAATCCTGCAGGTAAACAATCCACTGCGTGACTGCCCTCGGCACATCCGCTTTCTGTAGGGTTTGTTTAAAAGCAGAGCAATCCGTAACCAGCTTAAACGTCGATCCCAGCAGATAATGTCTAAATTTCTTCACCGCTAGATAAACGGCCTTTGCTTCTAGGATATAACTGTGCTGGCGGGACTCAGCTTCTGACGTCTTCTTACTCCAGTATTGTATTGGATGGAGTCTGCCATCGAACCAGTGCATTAAAACCGCTGCAAATCCATCTTTTGATGCATCCGTGTGTAATTCAGTTTTGGCCGCTCTGATATACAACTTTAAAACGGGTTCCTTTGTCAACGCATCCTTCAAACTATGGAATGCATTCATCTGCGGATGGGCCATTTGAAAGCAAACATCTTTTCGCAGCAGGTCAGTTAATGGGCGTGCAATCTGCGAATAATTCAATACAAATTTTCTGAAAAATCCAGTCAGCCCTAAAAATGCTTGGACTGCTCTGACGTTTTTTGGCACCGGAAATTTGCTGACCGCAGCTGTCTTTTCCTGTCCAGGCCATATGTTTCCGTCCTCAATGTTGTGGCCCAAAAAATAAATCTTCTTTTGCAAGAAGTGACATTTTCGCCACTTTATCTTCAGGCCAAACGCTCCAGCTCTGTTAAACACGAATTTAATCTTTTCCAAACATTGCTCTGCAGTCTCGGCGTGGATAATTATATCATCCATGTACAAGTCGAGTACATCTCTGCTCATCAGCTCGTGGAACACGTGATTAACGTAACGAATAAAAACAGCTGGCGAGTTCCGAAATCCAAACGGGGTTCTATTGAATTCGTACAATCCGGATTTGGTGATGAAGGCTGTGAATTTTTTGCTATCCTCCTCAATGGCCACGTGGAAGAAACCATTCTCCAAGTCCATTACAGTAAAAAGGCGTGCTTTTTGCAGCTTTTGCAGAACGTCGTCGATTATAGGAACGGGAAAACAGTCTCTCAAAACCATCGAGTTCAGCTTTCGAAAATCGACGCAAATACGCCGTGTGCCATCTTTTTTGCTCACCAGTACAAGACGGCTAGCAAAGTTAGATGTAGATGGGCGAATGATTCCAGCATCTAACCATTCGTTGATCTGCTTTTCCACGTCATTCTCTTCGGCAATCGCAAATCTACTTGGGGATTGACGAAATGGGATGATTTCACCATCCGGAACGATTCTTAGCCTCACTGGAACTTCGGCTACCGAATCCACCGCTTTGTAGTTATTGATCAGCAGCGACACCTCTTTAGCGAACTGCGGAGGAACATCTATTTCATCATCTGAATTTATTATGTTGTAAATACTCATCTGATTTGGTTCCTCACAAGCTTTCTCCCCCAGCGGGGAAGAAAACTTGTATCCGTCGGCCGACAGCGAAAAGTCAAACTTCGATACAAAATCAAAACCGAGCAGCGCATCATACTCGATGTCTTCATCCTCCACTACGACGAACTTGTGTCTAGTCATCTCCTTGTCCACCGCAACCTCCGCCAAAAAGTAGCCAACTGTGCACGTAATCTTCCTTCCCAGCCCACGAAGCTTCGACGCACACCTCTCCAGGGTAACATTTGGTATCTTGTTAAAGATATACTTGCGCAGTATAGATACATCGGCTCCCGTATCTACCAGACACTCCACTGCCACATTGTTGATAGTGACATTTTTCATGCGACTTGAGCTGCGTACGACTTGGACGCCAGCAGCTGACCCAGGGCAATCTCTTGACATGTGACCCTCTTTGTTGCAACTAAAGCATTTTACAGCAGACTTGCAGTCCTTACGATGATGATCTAATGATCCGCAGTTAAAGCAGTGACTCTTCCTGTCGTGCTGTCCCTCGTGCTGCTTTTTCTGGCTCGACGTCCACTTTCCCTCGTTAGGATTAAATGGCTTCTCGACCACACGGTCGAACACCTCATACTGCTCCTGTAGTTCTATGTAAGACTTGCAACTGTAGAGAGAGTATCTGAAATCACTTCTCATGTTCAAGCCGTCAACAACATAGCGGATAACTGAACGTGCATCAATGTTGCCAAGTGAAGCGATCTTTTTCATCTGTAGTAGGTATTCGTGAAAAGATTCCTGCTTGCGTTTCTTGCGGTCGCGGAGCTGCTCGTGTACATCCGCGCTGCACACATATTGTCGACTGAACTCTGTCTCCATCAGCATACGCATCTCTGAGTATTGGTGTACATACGTAGAGTCCAAAAACAACTTCGCTGTGTTCGTCATTTTAGCGCGAGCCTGAACATACATCTGCTTAATGTTCAGATCGTAGGCTGCCGCATTCATCTCAAAATTTTCAAACCAATTTTTAACCGGCATGGACTCTCCGTCAAACTCTGGAATGATCTTCGCAAAGCTTTCTGCCGTAATCGAGCAACCGTTGTTTCGCTCCTCCGCTCCAATCTTAATAGCAAGAAGCTGCACTAAATCTTTCAGCGTTCTTGTATTTTCATCAATCGAGCTGCTTTCGATTAAACCAGCTGCGCCACGTTGCTCTCCACTTGTCCCGACATGAATCTGCATGTTGTTTCTTGCATTCCCACATTGCTCTCCGCTTGTTGCGACAAGATTCTGCATGTTGCTTCTTGCGTTCCCACATTGCTCTCCGCTTGTTGCGACAAGTTCTTGCACGATTTTCATTTCTTTCGTATTTTCATTTCCACTTATTTCGCAATCGCTTTCCAACGGCGTACTCATTTTAATCTTTTTGTCTGCTGCAGCCACTGACCTTGTGTAATATGGCTGTTTTCCTTTTGAAATTGGAATCCGCGACGGCTCTTGCTTAATTTCCTTCTCACTCACACGCATTCCCCGTTGCTAACCGGCGTCTGTCCAACTCTTCTTCTTCGTCTTTTTAGACTTCTCGGGGCAGCGTTGAGACTTTTAAGGACGGCAATTTTCAGGTTAGGACGAGCCCCCAAATGTAAGATGAGATTTACTCAACTTTGGTTTTTATTATAGGTATTTAAATATTATTATTAACGATGAATGTTACAAGTTTAGTTTAAGTTTTCTGCTTTGTTTTTTTCTGCTTTCTTCACTCGTTCTCTGACGTCCGTATCTGCTGACTTCTACTCTCCGAATCCCTTTCTCTCGCTCTGCTCCTGCTCTGCTGTCGCTTCTCCTGCTTCTTCCCTGTCGCTATTCTCTTCTGTCGCTCTGCTGCTGCTCTCCTGTCGCTTCTCCTGCTTCTGTCGCTCTGCTGTTTCTACTGCTCTCTTCTTAAATCTACTCGAGTACTGCTTTTGTTGAGAAGTCCCAATACCCCGTCTTACATTCGGCCATCCCTGACTATTCATCTGTCCCAGATGGCCAATCATCCTTATTGTCCTGGACATACCTCCACAACTTCATGTAATCACAACTTGTGGAAGTCTTACATGGGCCTTCAAAATCTGCTGCCTTTCGAACTTCGTATCTGCCGTTCCTCTTGACAGTTGAAACTTCGTACGGTCCCATATATTCTCCAGCCAACTTCTTTCCCGCAACAAATTGTGTCCGGCGTATAGCGACTAGGTCTCCTACTTTATATGCGACTTCTGGTTTCCGCTTAAGGTCAAAATTCCTTTTATAAGATTCCTGTGCGCGTTGAATCTCGATCTTTGCATCCTTTCTCAGTTGCTGTCGTTGCTCGTCAAAATTCAAATACATCTCCTCCTCCAAAAGGTGTAGAATGCGATCCATTGGCTTATTGTTCATCTGCACTCCGAATAGCAGCTCAAATGGTGACTTCTTGGTTGATGCATGTACGTGTGAATTGACCGCTCTCTGCACGTCTGGCACTGCCTTAAACCACTTGGCTGGTTCATCCGCCGACATCTTTGAAATAATCGACAAAATTGTACGATTCACCCTTTCAACTTGTCCATTTCCACGTGGAACCCCTGTTGTACTCCAAACGTGCTCGATTCCGTTTTCCTTCATATGTTCTGCAAACAAGTTGGCTGTGAAAGCGGAGCCTCTGTCCGAAACCATCCTCACGGGGTTGCCAAAAACTTCTGACCAAATCTTCAACTTCTTCAGTGTCTCCTCACAGCTTGTTGTTTTCGTTGGGAACAGCCATATAAACTTTGTAAATGAATCCACCATCGCAAATATGTACTTGTACTGTTTTCCCGTAGCATCCATGGGGCCCAAATGATCAACGTGCAGCGTGTGAAGGGGTTGATCACCTTTATCAATACAGCTTAGGAATCCTTCCTTCTTGCCAAGTTTCTTGTTAAAAATGATGCATCTCACACAGTTGTTCACTACCTGCTGAGCCTTCTGTTTTAAGTGAGGAATCCAATACAATTGTTGAACAGCATGAACAGTTTTCTGTAGTGCAAAATGACCTGCACTATGGGCTTCAACAATTACTTCTTTCTCCATCGATTTCGGGATCACAAGGAGGTCATTGCCGTTCACCTCCTTGAAGACAAGTCCAGCTTTCATCTTGTAGCCCTCATATGGACGACTCTCCAGAATTTCCATAATTGCCTTTAGCATCTCATCTTTTCCTTGTGCGACTTTGATTCGAGATGTGATCTCAGAGGCCACGAGCATCACACGATCGGGATAGCGACTAAGGCAGTCCACATGCTTCAACCGTTCTCCAGGGCGATGTTCCACTGCAAACTCGAAATCCTGCAGGTAAACAATCCACTGCGTGACTGCCCTCGGCACATCCGCTTTCTGTAGGGTTTGTTTAAAAGCAGAGCAATCCGTAACCAGCTTAAACGTCGATCCCAGCAGATAATGTCTAAATTTCTTCACCGCTAGATAAACGGCCTTTGCTTCTAGGATATAACTGTGCTGGCGGGACTCAGCTTCTGACGTCTTCTTACTCCAGTATTGTATTGGATGGAGTCTGCCATCGAACCAGTGCATTAAAACCGCTGCAAATCCATCTTTTGATGCATCCGTGTGTAATTCAGTTTTGGCCGCTCTGATATACAACTTTAAAACGGGTTCCTTTGTCAACGCATCCTTCAAACTATGGAATGCATTCATCTGCGGATGGGCCATTTGAAAGCAAACATCTTTTCGCAGCAGGTCAGTTAATGGGCGTGCAATCTGCGAATAATTCAATACAAATTTTCTGAAAAATCCAGTCAGCCCTAAAAATGCTTGGACTGCTCTGACGTTTTTTGGCACCGGAAATTTGCTGACCGCAGCTGTCTTTTCCTGTCCAGGCCATATGTTTCCGTCCTCAATGTTGTGGCCCAAAAAATAAATCTTCTTTTGCAAGAAGTGACATTTTCGCCACTTTATCTTCAGGCCAAACGCTCCAGCTCTGTTAAACACGAATTTAATCTTTTCCAAACATTGCTCTGCAGTCTCGGCGTGGATAATTATATCATCCATGTACAAGTCGAGTACATCTCTGCTCATCAGCTCGTGGAACACGTGATTAACGTAACGAATAAAAACAGCTGGCGAGTTCCGAAATCCAAACGGGGTTCTATTGAATTCGTACAATCCGGATTTGGTGATGAAGGCTGTGAATTTTTTGCTATCCTCCTCAATGGCCACGTGGAAGAAACCATTCTCCAAGTCCATTACAGTAAAAAGGCGTGCTTTTTGCAGCTTTTGCAGAACGTCGTCGATTATAGGAACGGGAAAACAGTCTCTCAAAACCATCGAGTTCAGCTTTCGAAAATCGACGCAAATACGCCGTGTGCCATCTTTTTTGCTCACCAGTACAAGACGGCTAGCAAAGTTAGATGTAGATGGGCGAATGATTCCAGCATCTAACCATTCGTTGATCTGCTTTTCCACGTCATTCTCTTCGGCAATCGCAAATCTACTTGGGGATTGACGAAATGGGATGATTTCACCATCCGGAACGATTCTTAGCCTCACTGGAACTTCGGCTACCGAATCCACCGCTTTGTAGTTATTGATCAGCAGCGACACCTCTTTAGCGAACTGCGGAGGAACATCTATTTCATCATCTGAATTTATTATGTTGTAAATACTCATCTGATTTGGTTCCTCACAAGCTTTCTCCCCCAGCGGGGAAGAAAACTTGTATCCGTCGGCCGACAGCGAAAAGTCAAACTTCGATACAAAATCAAAACCGAGCAGCGCATCATACTCGATGTCTTCATCCTCCACTACGACGAACTTGTGTCTAGTCATCTCCTTGTCCACCGCAACCTCCGCCAAAAAGTAGCCAACTGTGCACGTAATCTTCCTTCCCAGCCCACGAAGCTTCGACGCACACCTCTCCAGGGTAACATTTGGTATCTTGTTAAAGATATACTTGCGCAGTATAGATACATCGGCTCCCGTATCTACCAGACACTCCACTGCCACATTGTTGATAGTGACATTTTTCATGCGACTTGAGCTGCGTACGACTTGGACGCCAGCAGCTGACCCAGGGCAATCTCTTGACATGTGACCCTCTTTGTTGCAACTAAAGCATTTTACAGCAGACTTGCAGTCCTTACGATGATGATCTAATGATCCGCAGTTAAAGCAGTGACTCTTCCTGTCGTGCTGTCCCTCGTGCTGCTTTTTCTGGCTCGACGTCCACTTTCCCTCGTTAGGATTAAATGGCTTCTCGACCACACGGTCGAACACCTCATACTGCTCCTGTAGTTCTATGTAAGACTTGCAACTGTAGAGAGAGTATCTGAAATCACTTCTCATGTTCAAGCCGTCAACAACATAGCGGATAACTGAACGTGCATCAATGTTGCCAAGTGAAGCGATCTTTTTCATCTGTAGTAGGTATTCGTGAAAAGATTCCTGCTTGCGTTTCTTGCGGTCGCGGAGCTGCTCGTGTACATCCGCGCTGCACACATATTGTCGACTGAACTCTGTCTCCATCAGCATACGCATCTCTGAGTATTGGTGTACATACGTAGAGTCCAAAAACAACTTCGCTGTGTTCGTCATTTTGGCGCGAGCCTGAACATACATCTGCTTAATGTTCAGATCGTAGGCTGCCGCATTCATCTCAAAATTTTCAAACCAATTTTTAACCGGCATGGACTCTCCGTCAAACTCTGGAATGATCTTCGCAAAGCTTTCTGCCGTAATCGAGCAACCGTTGTTTCGCTCCTCCGCTCCAATCTTAATAGCAAGAAGCTGCACTAAATCTTTCAGCGTTCTTGTATTTTCATCAATCGAGCTGCTTTCGATTAAACCAGCTGCGCCACGTTGCTCTCCACTTGTCCCGACATGAATCTGCATGTTGTTTCTTGCATTCCCACATTGCTCTCCGCTTGTTGCGACAAGATTCTGCATGTTGCTTCTTGCGTTCCCACATTGCTCTCCGCTTGTTGCGACAAGTTCTTGCACGATTTTCATTTCTTTCGTATTTTCATTTCCACTTATTTCGCAATCGCTTTCCAACGGCGTACTCATTTTAATCTTTTTGTCTGCTGCAGCCACTGACCTTGTGTAATATGGCTGTTTTCCTTTTGAAATTGGAATCCGCGACGGCTCTTGCTTAATTTCCTTCTCACTCACACGCATTCCCCGTTGCTAACCGGCGTCTGTCCAACTCTTCTTCTTCGTCTTTTTAGACTTCTCGGGGCAGCGTTGAGACTTTTAAGGACGGCAATTTTCAGGTTAGGACGAGCCCCCAAATGTAAGATGAGATTTACTCAACTTTGGTTTTTATTATAGGTATTTAAATATTATTATTAACGATGAATGTTACAAGTTTAGTTTAAGTTTTCTGCTTTGTTTTTTTCTGCTTTCTTCACTCGTTCTCTGACGTCCGTATCTGCTGACTTCTACTCTCCGAATCCCTTTCTCTCGCTCTGCTCCTGCTCTGCTGTCGCTTCTCCTGCTTCTTCCCTGTCGCTATTCTCTTCTGTCGCTCTGCTGCTGCTCTCCTGTCGCTTCTCCTGCTTCTGTCGCTCTGCTGTTTCTACTGCTCTCTTCTTAAATCTACTCGAGTACTGCTTTTGTTGAGAATACCCCCAATACCCCGTCTTACATACATATATTCGTGATCAGGATGAATAGAAGAGTCGATCTGGCCATGTCCGTCCGTCCGTATGAACGTCGAGATCTGAGGAACTACAAAAGCTAGAAAGTTCATATTAAGCATACAGACTCCAGAGACATAGACGCAGCGCAAGTTTGTCGAATCATGTTGCCACGCCCACTCTAAAGTGGCCAAAAGCTGCCACGCCCACAATTTTGAAAAATGTTTTGATATTTTTTCATTTTTGTATTAGTCTTGCAAATTTCTATCAATTTGCCAACAAAATTTTTTCACGCCCACAAACCGCCAAAAACTTTCAGAGTTGAAGAGCCTCCTTCGCACCTCAACTAGCTGAGTAACGGGTATCAGATAGTCGGGGAACTCGACTATAGCGTTCTCTCTTGTTTTGTTTTGATGTTTTTAAAAAAACGCGCAATTATGGGTGGGAAGAAAAGCGCGTCAATTTTTTTGTTTTTCCATTTAATACGTTTTCTTTTTCTCTTAATACGTTTGCTTAAAGCTGACTATACGTAGAGCTCCTCGATTTTTTTTAAATTTCGCTATAAAATTGTGTTTACAATCAATTAAAGTTGTTTGGTTGCATTGCTAAAGTACGGAAATATATGGGCGAATTATAAATTGCGATTGGTAGTGATAAATAAGAGAAAATTTCAGTTAGCTGAATTAAACTTAATTTCGTAATTTTCCGCGCTAATACTACGTGCTGCTGCTTTTTTAAAAAGGATAGAAGTGAAATGTATTATTTTTAATATAAAAGTATTTTATTGGCCCATTGGAATTGCCTGGCTATGGCCGAGTGCAGTTTACCACACTGCCAAAAATCTAGGCGCGATTTCCCCACCCTTAAATTGTTTATGTTTCCTGAAAGGATCCAACAATTTTAATGAAATGGGCGGAAAAGTGCCAATTCACGGAAGATTTTGTGGCAAGCACTTCATCACTGTTTTTATGCCACGGGAAAGATATCTGAAGAAAGGAACAATTCCGGTTCGAAACCTAATGACATATAATAATAATGATGAAATTAATTTTAATGCTGTAAGGTCGCCTGCGCAAAAAAGATATCGCTCACAGTCCCCTGTTGAAATATGTCGTCAGTGTCATAAAAACACTAAAACATTAAAAGTGTTTCAAAAAAAATATATTTCTTATAAGAAAATGTCTGATGAAAGACAAATTCGAATTAAAATGCTGAGGAAAGAAAACTCAAATTTAAAACGAAAGATAATAAGGTTGGAATCTAAGTCCGAAAAAAACCTACTTTCTCAAATTGATAAAATCAATTTAACGGGAAATGAGAAAATATTGGCAAAAATGCTTCTGAAAGAAAAAAAAGGCACAAATGCAAGATGGAATGATTCCGAAAAATTGTTTCCTCAGAGCATATATTACAGGTCGACTTCCACATATACGTTTTTAAGGGACTCTTTAAAATTAAATTTTCCCAGTCCATCATCATTACAAAAGTGGAACAGCATTAAAAAATTACAGCCGGGAGACAACGAATGTTTGTACTCAGCCCTTAGAGAAACCATGAAGGGAATGAATGAATCGGACAAAGAATGCATATTAACTTGTGATAAAGTAGCAATAAAAAAAAACATAACGTATAATGTATCAGTTGAAATAATAGATGGACTAGAGCTTTCAATTGATCGCTCTAATAAAATGGGAAGCCACATTTGCGTATTTGTGATTCGGGGTATTTTAAAGAAATGGAAATTTATATTGAACTATTTCGTCCCGGAAACAAATATAAAAGGCGATTGCTTAAAAAAGCTTATTTATAAAAACATTAATATTGCTGAAAATATTGGGTTCAAAGTAAGGGGTGTTGTTTATGATCAAGGAGGTAACAACAGAAAATGTACCTCATTACTTGAAGTCACCAATGAGAAACCTTACTTTACCTTAAATAGTAAGAAATATTATATGTTTTATGACATTCCGCATCTTTTCAAATCTATTAGAAATAATTTTCTAAAAGCTAATTTTGAAACCCCTGACGGACGAGTTGACTTTGATGTCATCCGAGAGGTTTATGAATTAGATCAGGGATCAGTAACGAGAATGACTAAATTAACAAGGAGTCACGTTAATCCAACTAGATTTGAGCTAATGCGGGTATGTTTGGCAACTCAGACACTTAGTCACACAGTTGCAGCGGCAATTAAAGCTTGTAACCAAAACAAGCAATTTAATCGAAATAGTCCCGAAGTTGCAGCTTCTACTGCTGCATTTGTCCAAAAAGTTAATGATTACTTTGATTGCCTGAATAGCAGAGTATTAACTGACAAAAACCCCATGAAATGCGCACTTTAAGTAAACAATACTGTTTGGCATAAACTGAAGGAAATGCAGGAATACCTAAGGCGCGTAAAATATCACGGTAATAATATATATTGTCTTGATGGCTTGATCCAAACTACTGAAGCTATATTTGGACTCGTCAAAGATATATTTAAGGACCACACGGACCACTTTTTCTTTTTAACAAGTAGAGTTAACCAGGATCCCCTTGAAAATATATTTGCGTGCGTTCGAGCAAATGGTGGTAACTGCAGAAATCCTTCAGTTAATGAATTTAATGTAATAATTGCCAAGCTTATATCCCTACACATTTTTAAATTTTCCCAAAACTCTAATTGCGAATCAGATGATGATGTGATGTTGCCAATAGAGTTCGATTCGATTATATTTCAGCCTTGCATTGAAAAAAAAGAAATACAGCAGCAAGAATACTCAGTATCATTTTCTGAAATTGTAGAAGGCAATGAGAGGTACTTTGACCAAAATATAGATAATTTTTTGTGCAATGATATACCCATTGAATTAACTTCGAGTAGATATTTTGTTGGATATATTGCAAAGGGATCCAGTTGCGATAAATGCAGATCGGTAATTTTAAAAGAAACCGAGCATTTAACAGCTCCATCAGAGCTTTTTATACATGAGAAAAACTACTCGATAGAATCGGACTTTGGAAAACTAAGGGCACCATCTGATCTATTTTTTAATATTTGTAAAATACACATTAAAGTTTTTGAAAATATTTTTAAAAATAATAAAAAACAAATGTGTATACAAAAATTTATTGTAGACCAATGCATTAAGTGCACAAATGAGAGTAGTGATTTCTCATTATGGTTTCATGAAGAAAATGAATGTTATGAGCATAAAATAGATCTTTTAAAAAAACTTATAAAAGTTTTGCTTTTTAAGCATTGCAAGTGGACTGTTATTGCTAATAGACAAAAAAGTCAAGCTAAACTCAGCATTTTATCTCATAAGTGAAAAAAATATAAACATTCAAATAATTGACGACTTTAAAAATTAAATTATATAATAAAAAAAAGAGGCGATATATATTTTATTTATTTATTTATACTCTGGTTCCGGGGCAATTACAAATTACCTCTAACCGATTGTTAAGCTATAGCTACTAGGCCTTAAGCTATATTTACATACTTGGATTTACATTAAATTGAGTTTTAATAGTAATATGAGTAGATATTGGTTAGAATAAAAGTATTGTCTATGTTTTACATTAAGTGATATAAGTTTGTAGCCTTTAGGGATTTCAGGGAAGAGATGATATTCATGGTACTTGGGGATAGGGAATCAATTGGGTTAGCTGGTAGGAACTTCTTTCTTTCCGCCTCAAAAAGAGGACACTCTAGAAAAATGTGGCGTATCGTGATACTGGCGTTGCAGAGCCCACATTGGGGTGCAGGTTGCTTGTTAAATAAGTGTTCTTTTGTGTATTTGGTGTGTCCGAACCTTAGTCTTATAAATTTCACCATATCTTTGCGGTTGATGTTGTCTTGTGGAGTAATATTATAGTTTTTAATTGATGTTTTGTTGGGGTTGATGTATTTGTAGTGTTCCGATGTATTTTCCCATATTAATATGGATTCTTTTTTAAATAAGTTTTTAATATATATTTGTGTATCTTTATAATTTTTATTGATTTCGAATATTTGTGGGAAGATATGAGCTTCCCTAGAGGCGATATATAATAAAAAGCAATAGTTAGAAAACTAGCTTAGTTGGGGAACATGGAAATGTTTTAATGTTAAACATTTAAACATTTCAAGTCGACTCGCAGGTCATATAAATATAAGACCCCATTACAATTGTAATGGCCTCCCAGTGGTGTTCCCTGGGTACCGATTATAATATATTACATATTATTAATTATCAATATAAATATAAATATGTAAACGGTAGCTAATTCGAGCGGCGCTTTTATCAAACGAATATTAAAAAAAAGTCTTTCAAACCATAATAGTTACGAATCGAAATTGACCAAAACATTAATCAAATTTGTTTCTTAGATCAAAATCAGAGCTCGCAAATAACAGTTGACCGTTTCTTGCAGTCACCAAATAACTGTTTTATGCGCACCACTTGCGCAAAAAATCAGACAAGAACCGTTCACCAGTGTCTCTTGAACGAATGGTCTGTGCTCAACCAAAAACTAATTTCGTGTTTCCCTTTTGCTCTGCTTATTCGCTGACCGTTTTGCAACGAGCGAAGAAAATAAAAGTCTTTTGCATTTGCATTTGCATTTATCAGTCAACTTGTAAGTCACACGTGCTTGTGGATTCGGTGCGTTTGGAGTGTTTTAATTTTTGTGCCAAAAAAAAAAATTTTGCTAAGCTTTGTTTAAAAGGCACGGAAGACAAAAGACCGTTTACGATGATCTTTCGTTTTTTCGGTCTTCTGCTGACCCTCAACGAGCGAGCGTTCAGCTGGCTCGCTCTCTCTGAGTTGTTGTTGAGTGAGCATAACAAGAACCACGCGACTGAGAACAGTTGACCGAAAACCAAAACATAGAGAAACGAAAAGTTCTGTTCAGAGCGAGAGCACTCGCGCGTCGTCTATTTCGGTTGTGTTCGAGTGCAGACCGCGAAATGAAAAACGGTTGACAGTTATTTGCGAACTATGATCAAAATTGATTTCGGCCCGAAAATCGTCTTCTAGCACAAGCACGCACACATACACACTATCTCCTTTATTGTTTTTACTCACACAAGCAAGTCAATTCTATTTTTAGATTTTTACGCTCAAAATTTTTGGCAAGCGAAAAGAGAGCAATTTCGGCCGTCACCAAAAAAGTGGCTGCATAGTGCAAAACCAATGTATGGCCGTTACGCATCTTGTTATTCTAATGTCTTTGGAGAAACCATTAAGGGAATGAATGAATCGGATAAAGAATGCATATTAACTTGTGATGAAGTAGCAATAAAAAACAAGAGAGAACGCTGTAGTCGAGTTCCCCGACTATCTCATACCCGTTACTCAGCTATTTGAAGTGCGAAGGAAAGTTTTTAACACTGAATTTTTTTGGCGGTTTGTGGGCGTTAGAGTGAACGTGGCAAAAAGGTTTTTGGCAAAACGATAGCAATTTACAAGACTAACACAAAAAATGAAAAAATATCAAACCTTTTTTCAAAAGTGTGGGCATGGCAGCTTTGGGCTGTTTGTGGGCGTGGCAAACAGTTTTTGGCAAATCGATAGAAATTGACAGGACTAATACAAAAAGGAAAAAAAAGTCAAAACATTTTTCCAAAGTGTGGGCGTGGCAGTTTTGGGCGGTTTGTGGGCGTGGCAACATGAATCGACAAACTTGCGCTGCTTCTATGTCTCTGGGGTTTGCATGCTGAATCTCAACATGCTAGCTCTTATAGTTCCTGACGTTCATACGGACGGACAGACGGACATGGCCAGATCGACTCGGCTATTGATCCTGATCAAGAATATATATACTTTATATGGTCGGAAGCGCTCCTTCTCCCTGTTACATACTTTTCAACGAATCTAGTATACCCTTTTACTCTACGAGTAACGGGTATAAAAACATAACTTATAATGTATCAGTTGATATAATAGATGGACTAGATCATTTTATTGATCGCTCTAATAAAATGGGAAGCCATATTTGTGTATTCGTTATTTGGGGTATTTTAAAGAAATGGAAATTTATATTGAACTATTTCGTGCCGGAAACAAATATAAAAGGCGATTACTTAAGCTTATTTATAAAAAAATTAATATTGCTGAAAATATTGGGTTCAAAGTAAGGGGTGTTGTTTATGATCAAGGAGGTAACAACAGAAAATGTACCTCATTACTTGAAGTCACCAATGAGAAACCTTACTTTACCTTAAATAGTAAGAAATATTATATGTTTTATGACATTCCGCATCTTTTCAAATCTATTAGAAATAATTTTCTAAAAGCTAATTTTGAAACCCCTGACGGACGAGTTGACTTTGATGTCATCCGAGAGGTTTATGAATTAGATCAGGGATCAGTAACGAGAATGACTAAATTAACAAGGAGTCACGTTAATCCAACTAGATTTGAGCTAATGCGGGTATGTTTGGCAACTCAGACACTTAGTCACACAGTTGCAGCGGCAATTAAAGCTTGTAACCAAAACAAGCAATTTAATCGAAATAGTCCCGAAGTTGCAGCTTCTACTGCTGCATTTGTCCAAAAAGTTAATGATTACTTTGATTGCCTGAATAGCAGAGTATTAACTGACAAAAACCCCATGAAATGCGCACTTTAATTAAACAATACTGTTTGGCATAAACTGAAGGAAATGCAGGAATACCTAAGGCGCGTAAAATATCACGGTAATAATATATATTGTCTTGATGGCTTGATCCAAACTACTGAAGCTATATTTGGACTCGTCAAAGATATATTTAAGGACCACACGGACCACTTTTTCTTTTTAACAAGTAGAGTTAACCAGGATCCCCTTGAAAATATATTTGCGTGCGTTCGAGCAAATGGTGGTAACTGCAGAAATCCTTCAGTTAATGAATTTAATGTAATAATTGCCAAGCTTATATCCCTACACATTTTTAAATTTTCCCAAAACTCTAATTGCGAATCAGATGATGATGTGATGTTGCCAATAGAGTTCGATTCGATTATATTTCAGCCTTGCATTGAAAAAAAAGAAATACAGCAGCAAGAATACTCAGTATCATTTTCTGAAATTGTAGAAGGCAATGAGAGGTACTTTGACCAAAATATAGATAATTTTTTGTGCAATGATATACCCATTGAATTAACTTCGAGTAGATATTTTGTTGGATATATTGCAAAGGGATCCAGTTGCGATAAATGCAGATCTGTAATTTTAAAAGAAACCGAGCATTTAACAGCTCCATCAGAGCTTTTTATACATGAGAAAAACTACTCGATAGAATCGGACTTTGGAAAACTAAAGGCACCATCTGATCTATTTTTTAATATTTGTAAAATACACATTAAAGTTTTTGAAAATATTTTTAAAAATAATAAAAAACAAATGTGTATACAAAAATTTATTGTAGACCAATGCATTAAGTGCACAAATGAGAGTAGTGATTTCTCATTATGGTTTCATGAAGAAAATGAATGTTATGAGCATAAAATAGATCTTTTAAAAAAACTTATAAAAGTTTTGCTTTTTAAGCATTGCAAGTGGACTGTTATTGCTAGTAGACAAAAAAGTCAAGCTAAACTCAGCATTTTATCTCATAAGTGAAAAAAATATAAACATTCAAATAATTGACGACTTTAAAAATTAAATTATATAATAAAAAAAAGAGGCGATATATATTTTATTTATTTATTTATACTCTGGTTCCGGGGCAATTACAAATTACCTCTAACCGATTGTTAAGCTATAGCTACTAGGCCTTAAGCTATATTTACATACTTGGATTTACATTAAATTGAGTTTTAATAGTAATATGAGTAGATATTGGTTAGAATAAAAGTATTGTCTATGTTTTACATTAAGTGATATAAGTTTGTAGCCTTTAGGAATTTCAGGGAAGAGATGATATTCATGGTACTTGGGGATAGGGAATCAATTGGGTTAGCTGGTAGGAACTTCTTTCTTTCCGCCTCAAAAAGAGGACACTCTAGAAAAATGTGGCGTATCGTGATACTGGCGTTGCAGAGCCCACATTGGGGTGCAGGTTGCTTGTTAAATAAGTGTTCTTTTGTGTATTTGGTGTGTCCGAACCTTAGTCTTATAAATTTCACCATATCTTTGCGGTTGATGTTGTCTTGTGGAGTAATATTATAGTTTTTAATTGATGTTTTGTTGGGGTTGATGTATTTGTAGTGTTCCGATGTATTTTCCCATATTAATATGGATTCTTTTTTAAATAAGTTTTTAATATATATTTGTGTATCTTTATAATTTTTATTGATTTCGAATATTTGTGGGAAGATATGAGCTTCCCTAGAGGCGATATATAATAAAAAGCAATAGTTAGAAAACTAGCTTAGTTGGGGAACATGGAAATGTTTTAATGTTAAACATTTAAACATTTCAAGTCGACTCGCAGGTCATATAAATATAAGACCCCATTACAATTGTAATGGCCTCCCAGTGGTGTTCCCTGGGTACCGATTATAATATATTACATATTATTAATTATCAATATAAATATAAATATGTAAACGGTAGCTAATTCGAGCGGCGCTTTTATCAAACGAATATTAAAAAAAAGTCTTTCAAACCATAATAGTTACGAATCGAAATTGACCAAAACATTAATCAAATTTGTTTCTTAGATCAAAATCAGAGCTCGCAAATAACAGTTGACCGTTTCTTGCAGTCACCAAATAACTGTTTTATGCGCACCACTTGCGCAAAAAATCAGACAAGAACCGTTCACCAGTGTCTCTTGAACGAATGGTCTGTGCTCAACCAAAAACTAATTTCGTGTTTCCCTTTTGCTCTGCTTATTCGCTGACCGTTTTGCAACGAGCGAAGAAAATAAAAGTCTTTTGCATTTGCATTTGCATTTATCAGTCAACTTGTAAGTCACACGTGCTTGTGGATTCGGTGCGTTTGGAGTGTTTTAATTTTTGTGCCAAAAAAAAAAAATTTTGCTAAGCTTTGTTTAAAAGGCACGGAAGACAAAAGACCGTTTACGATGAGTCTTTCGTTTTTTCGGTCTTCTGCTGACCCTCAACGAGCGAGCGTTCAGCTGGCTCGCTCTCTCTGAGTTGTTGTTGAGTGAGCATAACAAGAACCACGCGACTGAGAACAGTTGACCGAAAACCAAAACATAGAGAAACGAAAAGTTCTGTTCAGAGCGAGAGCACTCGCGCGTCGTCTATTTCGGTTGTGTTCGAGTGCAGACCGCGAAATGAAAAACGGTTGACAGTTATTTGCGAACTATGATCAAAATTGATTTCGGCCCGAAAATCGTCTTCTAGCACAAGCACGCACACATACACACTATCTCCTTTATTGTTTTTACTCACACAAGCAAGTCAATTCTATTTTTAGATTTTTACGCTCTAAATTTTTGGCGAGCGAAAAGAGAGCAATTTCGGCCGTCACCAAAAAAGTGGCTGCATAGTGCAAAACCAATGTATGGCCGTTACGCATCTTGTTATTCTAATGTCTTTGGAGAAACCATTAAGGGAATGAATGAATCGGATAAAGAATGCATATTAACTTGTGATGAAGTAGCAATAAAAAACAAGAGAGAACGCTGTAGTCGAGTTCCCCGACTATCTCATACCCGTTACTCAGCTATTTGAAGTGCGAAGGAAAGTTTTTAACACTGAATTTTTTTGGCGGTTTGTGGGCGTTAGAGTGAACGTGGCAAAAAGGTTTTTGGCAAAACGATAGCAATTTACAAGACTAACACAAAAAATGAAAAAATATCAAACCTTTTTTCAAAAGTGTGGGCGTGGCAGCTTTGGGCTGTTTGTGGGCGTTAGAGTGGGCGTGGCAAACAGTTTTTGGCAAATCGATAGAAATTGACAGGACTAATACAAAAAGGAAAAAAAAGTCAAAACATTTTTCCAAAGTGTGGGCGTGGCAGTTTTGGGCGGTTTGTGGGCGTGGCAACATGAATCGACAAACTTGCGCTGCTTCTATGTCTCTGGGGTTTGCATGCTGAATCTCAACATGCTAGCTCTTATAGTTCCTGACGTTCATACGGACGGACAGACGGACATGGCCAGATCGACTCGGCTATTGATCCTGATCAAGAATATATATACTTTATATGGTCGGAAGCGCTCCTTCTCCCTGTTACATACTTTTCAACGAATCTAGTATACCCTTTTACTCTACGAGTAACGGGTATAAAAACATAACTTATAATGTATCAGTTGATATAATAGATGGACTAGATCATTTTATTGATCGCTCTAATAAAATGGGAAGCCATATTTGTGTATTCGTTATTTGGGGTATTTTAAAGAAATGGAAATTTATATTGAACTATTTCGTGCCGGAAACAAATATAAAAGGCGATTACTTAAGCTTATTTATAAAAAAATTAATATTGCTGAAAATATTGGGTTCAAAGTAAGGGGTGTTGTTTATGATCAAGGAGGTAACAACAGAAAATGTACCTCATTACTTGAAGTCACCAATGAGAAACCTTACTTTACCTTAAATAGTAAGAAATATTATATGTTTTATGACATTCCGCATCTTTTTAAGTCTATTAGAAATAATTTTCTAAAATCTAATTTTGAAACCCCTGACGGACGAGTTGACTTTGATGTCATCCGAGAGGTTTATGAATTAGATCAGTGATCAGTAACGAAAATGACTAAATTAACAAGGAGTCACGTTAATCTAACTAGATTTGAGCTAATGCGGGTATGTTTGGAAACTCAGACGCTTAGTCACACAGTTGCAGCGGCAATTAAAACTTGTAACCAAAACAAGCAATTTAATCGAAATAGTCCCGAAGTTGCAGCTTCTACTGCTGCATTTGTCCAAAAAGTTAATGATTACCATGAAATTACCCATGAAATGCGCTCTTCAAGTAAACAATACTGTTTGGCATAAACTGAAGGAAATGCAGGAATACCTAAAGAGCGTAAAATATCACGGGAATAATATATATTGTCTTGATGGCTTGATCCAAACTACTAAAGCTATATTTGGACTCGTCAAAGATATATTTAAGGACCACAAAGACCACTTTTTCTTTTTAACAAGTAGAGTTCACCAGGATGTCCTTGAAAATATATTTGCGTGCGTTCGAGCCTCCCCGTGGTGTTCCCTGGGTACCGATTATTACATATATTACATATTAATAATTATCAATATAAATATAAATATGTAAACGGTAGCTAATTCGAGCGGCGATTTTATCAAACGAATATTGAAAAAACTTCTTTCAAACCATAATAGTTTTGAATCGAAATGGACCAAAACATTAATAAAATTCGTTTCTTAGATCAAAATTGATTTCGGCCCGAAAATCGTCTTCTAACAGAAGCACGCACACACACACTATCTCCTTTAATGTTTTTACTCACACAAGCAAGACAATTTTATTTTTAGATTTTTACGCTCTCAATTTTAGGCAAGCGAAAAGAGAGCAATTTTGGTCGTCACCAAAAAAGTGGCTGCATAGTGCAAAACCAATGTATGGCCGTTACGCATCTTGTTGTTATAATGTTTTTGCTTTTACCTTACCTAGGTACTAATTTGTATATACCTAGAGACTCCACAATAATAAAAAAGCTGATTCCACCATAGAAAGTTATTTATGTTTCGATTGTAATTGCGCCATTTTCCACGCAAATGCTGTTCGGGCTATTATGAGCTTGAAGCAAACTCATATTTGAAACTACCTTAACAATTTGTGAAAGAACCCAGTACAGTACATAAGAGACGCAAAATGTCCGGAAAAAAAGCTCAAATAAAAAGGAACTACCTTTTATTTTAAATGGTCAATTTTTTAAGCCAGATGGCAAATGTGTACTGTGTATAAATAAAACGATTAAATTCGACGATAATTCGACTGGAAATTTACACAAACATCTTATAAGCGAATTCTCAATGTATTTTTAAAGTTTAACACTGTCCTTCCTAGCTCTGCTCCCGTTGAAAGAATTTTTAGTTGCGGGGGTCAAATACTAACACCAAAAATAAATAGGCTGGGAGATCTGGCCATGTCCGTCTGTCCGTCCGTATGAACGTCAGGAACTATAAGAGCTAGCATGTTAAGATTCAGCATGCAAACAAGTTTGTCGATTCATGTTGCCACGCCCACCCTAACGCCCGCAAACCGCCCAAAACTGCCACGCCCATACTTTTGAAAAATGTGCAATTTTTTCACATTTTTGTTCGTCTTCTAAATGTAACTCTCTATACCAAAAATCTTTTTGCCACGCCCACAAACCGCCAAAAACGGTCAGTATTGTAATTTCTCTTCGCACTTTCACCAGCTGAGTAACGGGTATCAAATAGTCGGGGAACCCGACTATAGCGTTCTATCTTATTTTACTCTCCTTTTGAGGTTAACTGATAATATTTTTGGATCTGACGTATCCATTGCTCTCTGGAAAACATCGGTAAAATTATCCTTTCGGCTAATTTTTCTTGCGTGGTGCAGTCGATCGGATTTATAGAGCTTATTCCTTGATTCAGCACCCTCTTATCCAAAGTAATCTATTGGAGAACAGTGTTTTCTATTATGTCCCCAGAGTAAACCAGGATTTTATGTACCGTCGCAGTCATTGGCGTCGTAGCGAAAAGACTTGAATCGATGTTAATGGGTTGCCCAGACGAGTATCCTTGCTTGTAGCTAGACTGTCCAGAGCTACCATCAAACCCGTAGCTTAAAATGAGATCTGCAGTTAGGAAGTCCGTCCCTTGATTTTGCATTGCGCTTAAAATAAACTCATTTTGCATTGCGCTTAAAATAACCTCATTTTGTAAGGATGCAAGGAAGCTACAGTGTGGTCCAGAAGATTTTGCAGAGATACCTCGGCCTTTGTTTCAGATACTTTTATGTCTCTTGGTCGGGAAAATTTTTTTCAACTAGCTACCTCTCTATTTGTGGAAAAAAATTGTTTTTTGTTTGGTCCCTAATTGCACAATATTGCTGTTT
The DNA here is from genome assembly GCF_016746235.2 of Drosophila teissieri. NCBI lineage: Eukaryota > Metazoa > Arthropoda > Insecta > Diptera > Drosophilidae > Drosophila > Drosophila teissieri. The sequence continues at coordinate 22,048,720 of NC_053031.1, forward strand.
TGTCAGACCCTGGTCATTAGCAAACACTTTTGTTTTATTGGCCGCTGGCTGTCTTAAAGAATCGCGTATAGCTTTTGCTTTTTTTGGACATATAGCCAACAAAAAAGCCAGGCTGCGCCTTCTTTCGAGCAGCAGCACTTGCTACTTGAATAAGGAATTCTACATTTCCTGACCTTTTTGCTACCAGATCTGCAACTTCCTTTCTTTGAGTTTTTTTGACATACATATGTATATGGTAATGCAGGCCGTCCAACAGCTCTTGACCGTTACGTTATAACAACGGATGTCTCCGAATGTCTCCGAAAATTTCCAGCATTGGATGTTGCTTTTCCTATTAGACATTTTTCGTCGTGCTCAGAACAAGATTCACGAATTAAAGCTTTAAAACAATAAAAAATTGTGTTCTTTTTGAATACATTCAAAACAGACTCAAATAACAATGACTTATCCTTTTTTCCCAGCTTTCTGTGCCCGCTTATAAATGGGTCGGACATAAGAAGAGAATTCATAATGTCTGCATTTTTGGTAATGCGTGACATCTTCCGGCTGTGATTAGGTCTACATTTTTTTAATTCTTTATTGTTAGATTCCGCAGCTTCCTCCGAAAGCTCTCCAATTGACACTAACGCATACCAAAGACATTAGAATAACAAGATGCGTAACGCCATACGATTTTTTTGCACACGATTTTTTGGTGCTGGCTCTAGCGCTGGCTCCAGGCTCTCTCGAAAAGCCAGAGAGCGGAGAGCTCTAGAGCCAGCAGCTCTCTTGTACGCCTACAGCGACAGCTGACCGCTGTATTGGTGCACACGTATTAACATGCATTGTAAAAATGAAGTTAGAAGTTCTTAGACTTTAAATCTATATTACTTTTTATACCCGTTACTCGTAGAGTGAAAGGGTATACTAGATTCGTTAAAAAAGTATGTAACAGGCAGAAGGATGCGTTTCCGACCATATAAAGTATATATATTCTTGATCAGGATCAATAGCCGAGTCGATCTGGCCATGTCCGTCTGTCTGTCAGTATGAACGTCGAGATCTCAGGAACTACAAAAGGTAGAAAGTTGAGACTAAGCATACTGACTCCTGAGACATAGACGCAGCGCAAGTTTGTCGATTCATGTTGCCACGCCCACTCTAAGTCGGGGAACTCGACTATAGCGTTCTCTCTTGTTGAAATTGGGTCTTCGTATAGACCTTCTTGTTGGTCGGTTTGTCTTAATTTTTGAACGGTTGAAATGTCATACCTCGCTAAGGTCATGGACTACCTATCGGGGAGTGAGCGTTGAATTGTATTTTTTATAGTGGTTGCCATTGCTTGTGTATAAACCACTACATTATTTCGGTCATTCTTTAATGCTAACTTATTTATAATTACAGTTGACTTATCTTCTAATTATTCACAGAATAGACGTAAGATACCCTTAAAAGGTGTGCGATACAATCTTCCTAGTAGTTCCTCCAGGGGCGTCTGAGTCTTGAATTCCGTGATTAGGGCGTCTCTTAAAGTTGTCCATTCGTTGTGCATTTTTAAATTGGGTAACCTTTTCCGCATCTCCGAAAATTTGAAGTTCGATGGCTCCAAATATGACCGCCTTCTGTCGAGCGTCGTTTGAAGGGTATAAGTTCAACAGGTAATCGATACGTCTGATGAACGAGCTGAGATTTGATGGGTGTCCAGAGAATTGCGGTACTTGGCGTATTTGCCGAAGTAATTGAGACAGATTTTCCGCTGGTAACGCCATTTTAGTTTTATTTATAAGTTAGTTTCTGTTCTTGTTCACAGACTGCTGCAGTATGTCGAGACTTATGCCTTAAGTGAACTGCACTGTTTTAACTCTTTGTTGTTTTATACAATAGTAGCGGTCGCACTTTGGATTTTAGTGGGCTACTGTTTTTGTTCACAGACTGCTACAGTATGTCGAGACTTATGTCTTAGTGAACAGCACTGTGCGCCTTTTAATTGTATTACACCTTTACTAGGACTTTTTTCAGTATCCTACCGACTGCGCCAATAAACTTTTTTGGTGATTGATTTAATGAAAAAAAATGTATTTTCCTTTTTATAATCTTTATTTGAATGAGTTTCACCAGAGCTCAGTTAAGAACTAATTTACAAATGTATTCTTTCGGCCAAGCAAACCTTTTACAGAGGATTAACATAAGCCTTTTAAGTTCTACTTAGCTTTATATGTCAAGCTTACCGGATCATTAAGCTCGTTAAGCTCGTTACTGTTAAGCGGTTCGTATCTTGGGGGAATGTTATTTATGAGGCTTTTGAAGAGTGAAGCTTTCCAAAAGATCGGCTTTAGATATGTAGAGTGAATATGTCATATGAAGAATGAATATGTCACTATATATTCTTGATCAGGATCAATAGCCGAGTCGATCTAGCCATGTCCGTCTGATGATATTTTTTAATTTTTTTAATTAGTCCTGTAAGTTTCTCTCGGTTGGCAAAAAAATTGTTTGCCACGCCCATAGATCCGGCGCAGTCTCGGCAGATTAGGCATGAAAGCCAAAGAGATGGAACAAAAATCATTACTAAAAAAACGGCATATCAATTTACGTCGAAACGTGGCTGCAACTCACAAAAATTGGACGGTAGCTGATTGGAATGCTGTAGGTCATAAATAATAAGTTAAAACATTTACAAAAATTTGTTTTTTTGGTTATATAGTCAGATGAAATAAAAATTAATCGTTTCGAGTCAGATGGACACTCTTGGTATTGGACTAGAGATCCCACAATCCAGTCACAAAGTAACGGTGGCGGATCAAAAATGGTTTGGGGAGTTGGTCCCTTGGTCTTTATTGAAGGAATAATGCGGAAGGAACAGTATTTAAACATTTTGCAACAAAGTCTTCCAAAATAAAATTAATCTTCCAGTGAATGTTGGAGCCAAGGGAAAGAACAAAGGACGTCTGGTACGCTATTCCTCCTGAAATGGTGCTACGCTACACCCAAAGTATGCCAAATCGCAAAAGAGAGCTAAAAAAATCAAGTGGGCTGGGGACTCATAAAAATAATCTCAAATACAATTTTCGTTTAATATTTAACCCCAGTGCAAAACTGTATCAATTGACTTTTTACATTTTGCTTCCTCATATTTGATTCCAGATGATCAAATCGCTTCATAATTTCACAAGCGCTATTCATATATAAAAGCAACAGATCAATACTAAGATTATTATCGTACATAAAATAGGAGAGAAGATACTGACCGTTGAAGTTAGAATATGCAACTCGTGTTACAGTTTTGCTATGTTATCGTGCAGGCAAAAACAATAATATTTCATAGGGTAAATACACCCTACAACATACGAATATTTAAATAATAACGCTTGAAGCATTTATGCAGTTTTGAATATTGTTAGCGTCTGCCAGAAAGTCGTTTCACCGATCTATAACGTTATCGGCCATCTCTGACGTCATTAAATATGCTACTTGTAAAGTAATAGAGTGATTCAGACAAGGGCATAACATTTTCGGTTTGTGGGCGTTAGAGTGGATGTGGCCACTGTTTAGCAAATCGATGGAAATATACAACACATTTTTCAACGTGGCAAAGAAATTGTTGGCGCACCGATACGAATTTACAAGACAAATACAAAACTAAACAAATATCAAAACATTTTTCACAAGTGTGGGCGTGGCAGTTTCAGGGCGGTTTGTGGGTGTGGCAATATGAATCGACAAATTTGCGCTGCGTCTATGTCCCTGGAGTCTGCATGCTCAATCTCAAATTTCTACCTTTAGTTTCTGAGATCTCGACGGACGATCTCATACGGACAGAAGGACATGGCCAGATCGACTCGGCTATTGATTCTGATCAAATATATGTGTTGAGGCACTAATTGATTTGGGCCTAGGGAGAGCAATAATAAACAACCTTTTGTAGCAGTCACTTTATTTTTATTTAATTTATTTTAGCAAAGCGAGCAGCTTTAAAAAACTTTGTTTTTTCTCCTTCGCCAGTGTTTCCTCAAGTGTCGTACAAGTGTTGCCCTAACCAATAACCGCAGATCATGGGTAACACTTTTACCAAAGATTTTCAGGGTTACGCCTTTTTCGCCTAGTTGGCGGTTGAATTTAAATTACTGCGGTAATAATATGTATATTATTATATGGTCGGAAACACTTCCTTCTGCCTGTTACATACTTTTCAAAGAATCTAGTATACCGTTTTACTCTACGAGTAACGGGTATAATTATAGCTAAGAGACTTTGGTGGATTTTATTAAACGACAAACTAATCCGCAACAGTAAATCTGGTTTCAAGAAAGGGAAATCGGTAATAGACAGTCTACTTCTAGTTGACCACCTATTAGATCGAGCTATTTCTAGAAAAAACCATACATCTATAATATCACTAGATTATCTATAAAAGAAACCATACATGTATAGGGATACACTCTTTCCTAGATGCTTGGAAAACTGGACCCAAAATAGCAAACTACAACAAAAATTAAAATTAAAATTAAAAAATGAAAAATTAAAGATCATACTAAAAATTAAAAACAAAAGAACATAAACTCAAACTTTTTTTGCTGGGCGCAACTGTTTGAAGAGCATTTCACAGCAGACAATAAACAATAATAATATGTCAATCATTTTGAAGCAGATTCAGTAAACAATGTTATTTTAATAGGAAAGTGGGGTTTCGATGGTAGCACTGGCCATGCTAAATATAAATAGAGGGTTTCAAATACAGTTATCAAAGATAATAGCTTGTTTGTTACATCGTCCGCGCCGCTCAGGCTTATTACAAACTTAAAAAAATCCTCAGATTATTTGGAAAAATCCTCGACCATTAAGAAGGAAACTACTGAACTGTCCATAAAGGAAGAGGAATATTTCCAAACTAAAATTTACCAGCTAGAAAACACAATATGGCAAAATATGCAATGCTCTAACCGAAACATCATCAGAAAAGTGTTACATTTGCCAAGCAATCCCAACTCAGATGAATAACTTGGAGGAATGCCTTTTTAGAAATGTATATGAAGACCGAATTGAATTGGGCTCCTCCCGTTACATGCATATACATATATATTTTTTTAGACTACTTCATTCACGTGTCGTACCGATTGGATCTTATAATTTGGCAAATACGTTCTGAGGTAGCAAAAAAACCATTTTTTGATACGCCAAAAATGTACTTAGTCTAAGTTTTGTCAAAAAATGGGCCTTATAGTAGATAAACCTGTGTATGTCTGGAGAAAGTGGAACATCTAACGACGGGAATACGGCAAGAACATTTTTTAGTAATCCAGATTTGTCTACTGATATAACAGGCCTTGACAAAGAAATAATTCTAAGATAAGACAAGATAATAATTCTAACCGCAAAAGGAATCTGTTCAAAAATATCCATGGTACATACCTTTCCCCTTCAGTGCATAAAATATTAAAATATTCAGATCTGTCCTGTTTTAAACTGATTCATCCGGAAGAAATTTCAAGCATCCCCTATCCGGAATTCTGTCCTTTTTTTAAATTTTTTTTGTCCGGACAAATTTTACACTAAATTTTTATTATTTATTTATATTAATTTCAAATTGAGTTTTTACAATGAGTTGGCATCTCTTTTATGCAAACTGTTATCGATATCGTTTGAAATCGTATTATCGAAACACTAGTGCAAATTTACTTTTCTGGATGTGCCAAAGAATGCCAAAAGAAAATGATAAACAAAAAGTCCGCGAGTGCTGGCTGCAGCAGACAGATTTTAAAAACTGGATCTGCAAGGACAATTCGGACAGCAGCAAAGTCTACTGCATAGTCTGCAAGTGCAGTAAGAATTCTAATATAGGCCAAATTCGCGCGCACATGGCCACTAAAAAATATGTGCAAAATACATTGAGCACTACGCAGGAAAACAAATTATGTTTTAAACCCGTGAAGTCGTGCGAAGTTTGTAGCCAGGAAGCGGCACTGGCAATGTGGCACACCGGTTTTTTTTGTGTTTTTTTTTTGGCAGAAAGTCAAAAAATAATGTTAACGGAATAAAGCAATTTATGGTTTTTTTTATTTTTAGGATAGTCTAATTAGATAAAAAAAGTAGATTTTTACTTTTATATGCAACACAGGCTTATAGCCAACCTCTGAAAGATAGCTGATTGTGGGTAACATAACATGGGTAAGACAAAATTGGCGGCAAATCATTTTGCAACATTTGTGGTTTATATTTCCTCAAAGAATTAAAAAAGTTGAAAGTTTTGTCATGAAAAACAGTAGCACAAATATGTAGATTTGAAGTTCACTAAAATTATTGTGTATGTTATATGTTTTTGTGTAGTTTTATCGTGTTTTGTTTATGTGCCGTTTTTACAGTCAACTTAACAAATGTAGCGGTTTCGTAGAATATAACTTTTGTATGGCAAACCACTTCAAAAGAATTTTAACGGCAAGTTATTAACTAACATGTGTATAATATTATACAACTAGTTTCATATGCTCCTTTTTGTTCCTTTTTGAAAAAATCACGTTTTTGAAGTTGAATATTTGTTTGGGAATGCAGAACTGCAAGACATTTGGAGCAACAATAGTCGCTCTGACGATGCAGTTAGGCAGCATATATTTCAAACAATTGGTCAGAATAATTTAAATGAATGTGGTATTTCATTGGTAAATACTTAAATATAGATAAAAAATCTTTTTCTTTGGTAAGGTAAATATTTTTATGTCATATCGGCACGATCGTTTATATGGCAGCTATATGAAAAAGTTAACCAAATCAATGGAAACTTTGTGGGTCATCTTGGGGAAGTAAAGAGTAACACAAACCAAATTTGGTGAAGATAGGTCAACATTTCGAATTTCTGCCAAAAAAATGCAAAAAAAAAACACTGTGCGTTGGACCATTTAACGGAACTGTGCAAATCACATTTTGGAGCAAAATCTTTAAAGTTGCACAAAACCAAGTGCACAAGCTTACAAAAAAATGTTGTGGCTGTGGATTTAAAATATGATCTCGGTTTTGGTTAACGGGTGTACAGATAGAAGTATAATCAAGCTTCTAGGTAAGTAATAGTGATCAATAAAGTCAAATATATTTTTATACCCATTACACGAAGAGTAAAAGGGTATACTAGATTCGTTGAAAAGTATGTAACAGGCAGAAGGAAGCGTTTCTGACCATATAAAGGCTCACAGCTTATTTCGACCAGCGTCTATGTAAAACTTTAAGGGTCTGTAAAATCTGAACTACAAATTTTATCAACAAAATTTAAACGCAACATATTTCTTGTATGTTTCAAGATATTATTTACTAACTTATTTTATTTTTAATTATTTTGATTTTTTAAAGAATTAATAATGAAAATGCACATCAAAACAATGCAACAACTTATTCCAACCAGCTGCTTTAAAGCTTTGCCATTTTCCGTTACTTCGCGAAGTAGCGGTTTTTTTTCGTCTATGCCCTTGCCCTTATATTTGCTGTGCAGTCAAGTTTGATTTTGGACAGTTCTCTGCCAGAGATCGTGCAAAAAATATCGTTTGGCAATATGGGTCCACGTACAACGTTAGAACAGCGAGAGCTTGTATTAAAACATTTTAGAAATGGACATTCGCGCAGGAAAATTGCAGAAATGGTTTCGCTTAGTGATTCTACAGTCCAAAGCATCATTTATCGTTTCGTCCAAAAATAGAACGCTCGACAAGGGAAGGAATACTCCCAACAAAATTTTTAATCAAACGGACGAGCGCCATATCGTCCGGATAATACGGGAAAATCCCAGATTATCGGCTCCGAAAATTTCCAACGAAATAGAAGACGAGTTAGGAAATTCTTGCCACCCGGAAACAATTCGGCGTGTGCTCCGTGAGCATGATTTAAATGGTAGAATTGCACGGAAGAAACCATTTATAAGTGCTAAAAACATTAAGGCACGTTTAAAGTTTGCTGAAGAGCATTTAAAAATGGATTTAGCTTTTTGGAACACAGTTGTATTCGCTGATGAGTCCAAGTTCAATATTTTTGGCTCAGATGGAGCATCATATGTGTGGCGAAAGCCAAATACAGAGCTGCAAGCCAAAAGTTTAATAGCCGCAGTCAAGCACGGCGGTGGAAGCGTTATGGTTTGGGCCTGTATGTCGGCAGCTGGAGTTGGGAAGCTCGAATTTATTGAGACGATGGATAAAATGCGTTATTTTGAAGTTACGGAAAAACTGGGCCCACGAGACAATTTTCGATTTTATCAAGACAATGACTCAAAACATAAGTCGGGCATTGTGCAAACCTGGCTAGTGCGGAATTGTCCCCATGTAGTGCAACCCCCAGCACAGTCGTCAGACATGAATGTTATAGAGAATTTGTGGGCAATTTTGGATACAAACGTTCGGAAACGCCAAATTTCCAATAAATCTGACCTAAAAGTAGCTTTAGTAGAGGAATGGGCTAAAATCACCCCAGACTCACCAAAAAATTCGATGCATTGTTTTGAGGTGCATTTTCATAATTACTTAAAAAAAAAAAACTTATTAACTAAAAAATAATTTAAATTAAAATAAGTTAGTAAATAATATCTTGAAACATACAAGAAATATGTTGCGTTTAAATTTTGTTGATAACATTTTTTGTTCAGCTTCTACTGACCGTTGAAGTTTCAGATAGACGCTGGTTGAAATAAGCTGTGAGCCACTGTATATTCTTGATCAGGATCAATAGCCGAGTCGATCTGGCCATGTCCGTCAGTCCCTATGAACGTCGAGATCTCAGGAACTACAAAAACTAGAAAATTGAGATTAAGCATACCTACTCCAAAGACATAGACGCAGCGCAAGTTTGTCAATTCATGTTGCCACGCCCACAAACCGCCCAAAACTGCTACGCCCACACTTTTCAGAAATGTTTTGATATTTTTTCATTTCTTTATTAGTCTAGTAAATGTAAGTAATGTAAATTTCTATTGATCTGCAAAACAACTTTTTCCCAAGCCCACTATAACGCCCACAAACCGCTAAAAAATGTCAGTGTTGAAGAGCCTCCTTCACACATTCACTAGCTGAGTAACGGGTATCAGATTGGGGAACTGGACTATAGCGTTCAGTCTTGTTTTTAATAATACGATATTTTTTAAAGGGTTTCTTTACTATACTACAGTGCGCAACGTGAGGAAATTGTTTCGACGCTCATGTCCCTCATACCGATCAACAGTGGAGACTCTCAGACCATAACAGAAGCCCTTCTAAATGAGCTTTCCCAACGGAAAATCCCAGTATTGGAATTGGTATTGTTACGCGAGCGTTATGGTGGGTAAAAAGAAGAGTGTATTTACTGAGCTTAAGAAGACCGTGCCATCATTGGTGCTTGTAAAATGTGTGTGCCACTCCGTGCAGCTGGCGGTAAATGCTGCTTGCAAGCACGTTTATTATTATTTATTATTAGTGAAACGTATGCTTGGTTTTCCAAAAGTTCAAGTAGGCAAATTGCGTAAAAGAATTTATATAAATGTATAAATAATAATGAGGTAGAGTACATTTATATGTATATGTTCTAATATATTTAATGGAACTATTTTGTGTTTGTTGTAAAGCTACCTATACTAAAAATATTTTCGGAAAATATACTTGTACTTGTCCTAGCCGTTTGTACTAAATGTGTGATATAACAATATATACACTGATGGAAAAAAAATAGAAACATAATAGAAATAATAATAATAGAAAATTGATCCTGCATGTAAAACTAAATTACGAATTATGTACGAAGTGTACATATGTGGATAAACCGTTAGCACATAAGTCACTGATAACGATACTTTATTGTTATCTTCTTTTTGAGTTGATTTCGGTCTTGTTATTTGCGGTACATAGCTATATTTGAAGTGAACACGTGCTTGAACTGGAAAAAATAATAGAAACAAGCTACATTTCTGATATTTGTTTAAGTTTTTTCCTGTTAATTTTGTAAAAAAGAATCCATATATTAAAATAAAGAAAATACCACTAAATATTAATATAATAACTATTTTTATAAGATAATTCATAAAACGGAAGTTTTTCTTTGTTTTAAGAATTTTGTTTCTATTATTTGTTCCAAGCGCCAAAAATGAAGTTAATTATTTTTAGTTAATATAAAGATGAAAAAAATATTTTTGTTTCTTATTGTGAAATATACTTATATATGAATTAAAAAAAATAACAATTATAAAATATTACTTTCGTTTTGAGCACAAAATTTAACGTCCATGATTCGACCAACGTGTATCTATAATTTTTTTCAACACTGTATATAATATAATAATATATATCACAGGCGGAAAAGGGTCACAAAGCAAAGGTATTGGTAAAGGTTGGTAAAAAAGTGGTGTTGGCGGCGTTTCTGAAATAACATGGATAAATTGGTCGGAAGTGCAAGTGTCAAGGCTAAGTGGTATTAATATGTACAGCTATGGGCGTATAATTGGCACAAAAAAAAATTTTTTTTTATTTGCGTATTGCACAAAAAGTTCGACGGATAGACTCGAAATGTTGGATGCAGCTGATGACTGTACAAATGCGCAATACAAATAACCGTTATTTGTCCCGTTACAGTTTTCGGTTCTTTTTTGGCATTCGTTTTTGTTCAAACACAGACAATTTTTAATGCTCACATTGGCACACATTCCTATTAACGCAGATTCTTTTTTACAGAGCACATGTTTGGTCACATTTTGCTATTATTTACTAAGTTTACATTAATTTAAAGCAGATTTAGCTAAAATGGGTAGTGGAAAAAGTTGAAAAAATAAGATTCGGAAGCAAAGGCCACGAAAAACCGATCATTCCATGGACAGGTCAATAGTTCTAAAGAGCAGAGGTGACCGTTTTAAGTCTGCTCGCGAAATCTGTGTGGAAATAAATGCTGATTATGGCGTGAACGTTATTTTGGAGGAACGTATTGTGGAGCGACGAAACAAAAATAAATAGGATGGGACCCGATGGAAAAACATTTGTGCGTCGTCCAAAAGGTCAAGCTCTCAATCCAAAGTACACAATAAAGTCCATAAAGCACGGAGGAGGCAGTATTCATTGTTGGGGAGCATTTTGCTGGCACGGTGTGGGTCCGATCTTCCGAATCAATGGAATAATGGATCGATTCCAATATTTAGATATATTAAACCACACAATGGAGCCATATGCATTTGAAAACATGCCCGTTAAGTGGACATTTATGCATGATAACGACCCAAAGCATTCCCCAAAAATTGTGAAGAAGTGGTTGCAGGAGGAGAAAATAAAGGTTTTTGATTGGCCAGCACAAAGTCCAGACTTGAACCCAATCGAAAACCTTTGGAACGATGTAAAAGTGGCCATTTCTCAAAAAAAAATTAAAAATTTTGATAATTTGTGGAAGGGTGTTCAAGAAGCTTGGAATTCTATCCCCAAGGATCGGTGCCAAAAGCTGGTGGAGAGTATGAGCAGCAGATGTGAAGCAGTACTCCGAAATAATGGTTACAGTACCAAGTACTAATACCAAGAAAAATTACCAATTCAAAATAATAATAGTTTTAATTTTATAACAATTTAAATGAATCTGTGCCAATTATATGAGCAGGCAACTTTTGATTTTTTTTGATTATTTTGAAAATATCTTTTGAAATTTTATGTTAATTTGAAATTTTTCTTTCTTATTTAAAAGCCCACAGCATAGGCTTAAAAATGTAATTTCAGTTTGTTTCTTTTCATCAACATTTAATAAAAAAAAATAGTTTTTTATACGTAAATTTTTTTGTGCCAATTATCCGCCCATAGCTGTATGTCGCTTTGCATAGATATTAACTTTTTGTTTTAATTACAGGTAAGGAGAAAGAAGAGAATAATCGCATGATGCGAATGTTGGCAAATCAAAAGCGTGGGGTCACTTCGACCAGTCAAGCGATGGTCGGTCTGCCAAGTGCATTTATTGTGCAAAAGTGTATAAAACAAGTGGCAATACATCAAATTTGTTTGACCACCGAAAAAGGCAAGCACTCTGGAATTTAGTTGGACGAGATCCCACATTAATCGCATTCAATTGTGCCTTATTAAAAAAAATAACTAGGCTCCGTCCTCAAAAAGGAAAAATCTGTTAGATAACGCCCTGGCTGAACTGATCTCTGACGACAACCGTTTTCAATAGTAGAAGATTCAGGCTTTCTCCCGAGCAGGAAAACGCTGAAAAACCATTGCATGAGCAGGTTATATGAGGAATCAAAGGAAAAGTTACATAAAATATTGACAAGTGTTGAAAGTTGCGCCATTACTACAGATTGTTGGACCTCGAGGGCCAATGTTTCATATATTACGGTCACGTGCCATTTTATTATATCCGACTTTACTTTGCGTTCAGCTGTATTGACAACAAAACCATTGTTGGATCAATTGAATCATTCTGCTGAAAATATGGCTAATTACCGCTTGGCTGATCACGGGGAAATGCCTTCAAAACATCCAAGAAACACCTCGTATTAGATTACAAACAGAGTAATTGGAGTGCGTTGCGTTAGCGTTTGCGTGTGTTTTATTCTTGAAGAATATACGTGGGAACTTAACCTGAAATACAATTTCTATCTTACATACCGCAGTTTCTCATCCCTCTCAATGTGATCGCAAAAAACGGAGTGATTTAGCCCGCCAAAGTAAAGCTTCGCGTTACCCGTTTTAGTGTGCCCATAACATCGAAATCCTGACACAAATATCCCTAAGTTTTGGTGGCTCGACACTAACTATCCATAGCTCTGAACCGTTCTGCTACACTTGAAAAAGAAGTTTTTAATGAATGGAACATTCTAAATAAAATCGTAGTAATAACGACTGACAATGCAAGTTCAATGCTAAGGATGTGCGAATTGCTACAGAAAAAGAATCTTCCTTGTTTCGCTCACACTATAAATTTAGTTGTGCAGAACTGTTTGGCGCTGGATGTGTATTCGGAGATAATGATCAAGTGCAAGCGAATCAAACTTAAAATTGGAAAAATCCTTGACGGTCCATAACTTCTTGCTGAAAAGCATTGAAAAACGACTTATGCCATATGAGAAACAAGCCCAAGAGTAGGTACTCTTCTTGACCCTCGGTTCATTAAACGCGCCTTTCTGTCACAGTTAAATGTATCTTATGGCATTAAATCAATAGAAAGGGAATTTGAAGCACTTGAAACCTCAGACGCATTGTCTTCGGTGCCGCGAACACCACCACCTTCGGCGACTTTAAGAGAAGACAATTTCTTCGAGTTCCTCGAAGAAGGGATTTGCATAAAGACGAATCCCCGCGTTGAAGCTGTCAAGCAAATGCGCCAATATATTATATAACAGAGCCGCATATACATAAATAAGCCAATCCCTTAGACTTTTGGAAGGTAAGCCTTATTTGCACCAAATCATTCGTACATGAAGTCGTACGCGCGGAAATATTTGTGTGTCCCAGCAACGTCAACGGAGTCAGAGAGGATGTTCAGCAAAGCCAGCCTGGTAATAAGCGATCGTAGAGCATCGCTTAAACCTAAAACAGTGGATCTTTTATTGTTTCTCAACAAGAATAAATGGATCTCAAGTTAGGTTAACTTCATTTAGTTTTAAAATTTTAAATTTTAAATTTTAAATTTTAAAATATAATTCTATGAAAGAATGTTATTTGTTATACCCGTTACTCGTAGAGTAAAAGGGTATACTAGATTCGTTGAAAAGTATGTAACAGGCAGAAGGAAGCGATTCCGACCATATAAAGTATATATATTCTTGATCAGGATCAATAGCCGAGTCGATCTGACCATGTCCGTCTGTCTGTCTGTCTGTCTGTCCGTCCGTATGAACGTCGAGATCTCAGGAACTATAAAAGCTAGAAAGTTGAGAATAAGCATACAGACTCCAGAGACATAGACGCAGCGCAAGTTTGTCGATTCATGTTGCCACGCCCCCTCTAACGCCCACAAACCGCCCAAAACTGCCACGCCCACACTTTTGAAAAATGTTTTAATATTTTTTCATTTTTGTATTAGTCTTGTAAATTTTTATCGATTTGCTAAAAAACTTTTTGCCACGCCCACTCTAACGCCCACAAACCGTCAAAAACTGTCAGTGATCAAGACTCTTCTTCACACTTCCACTAGCTGAGTAACGGATATCAGATAGTCGGAGAACTCGACTATAGCGTTCTCTCTTGTTTTTGAATTTGAATCGCAAAAGGAACTAAAGAAAATCAAAAAGGCCATTCGTATTTGTTGTACCGATTTCGTGATTGCGCTTATCAATCAATTATTTGGATTTGGATTAATTGGATTTCGCCCTGACCATACTATCATTGCCCTGGTCGAATGCTGAAGTGGAGCGAGTATTGAGCCAAGTTAATTTGGTGAAAACCAAAACCAGAAACCGGCTACACGATGAAACGCAAAATGCCATTTTAGCAGTCTATATTGATATTTTATCTTAAATCCTTTGTAATTTGTTTTTTATTCTTAGATTCGTTCTGCGTCAACACAATTTGTGCTGCCACGAATATAAACTACCAGATAAATATTTATTGATGAACGACTCTATGCCAAGTTATGAAAAAATAAGATTGATGAGACATTAAAGCAACTTTAAGCTGAATAAAAATGAGACAAAATTTGGACCCTTTTTTTTTAATTTTTTTTTTTTAATTTTCAGCTTTTATTCCGTTTTTTTTTTCAAATCGATTCTGTTTTTGTGAAAAAATATTGGAATCACTGATCAACACATTTATCATTTTAGTCGACCACACACTGTAGTTTTCATTGTCCAAATTTTCAATTGCGTATAGGGAGTTCATTTTCTAAACAGATTATTTAAAGCGAGTCACATGAGTCTTTTCTACGATCGTAAATACAGTGTTTCACTATTATTCATTTCGAGAATTTAACCGCACAGAAGCTTCGCCTGGGCCCATGACCTGATTTAGTTTATTTATTTATTTTATTAGCAATTAGTAATGCGCTCACGAAAAATATGCATAAAGTAGAAGATCGATTAGATGCAGTTATTTTCGGTATAAGACATTAGCATTGTACAGGGAATCCTTATTTGAACAAACACAATTTTAATGGTAGTGTAGCAAAAAATAACAACACATAATACAATTGTACTTAAATATTTATATATAATATTAACAATGTGCTACTTACTTGCAAAATAAAAACTCAAATCTAAAAGCCGTCGCTAAATTTCTAAGAAAACATTGACGATCTTGACAATTCAAAATCGAAAGAGCAACTGAACAGAAACACAACAAGATAGAACGCTATAGTCGGGTTCCCCGACTATCTGATACCCGTTACTCAGCTGGTAAAAGTGCGAAGGGAAATTACAACACTGAATGTTTTTGGCGGTTTGTGGGCGTTAGAGTGGGCGTGGCAAAAAGATTTTTGGTATATAGAGTTATATTTACAAGACAAACAACAATGTGAAAAAATTTCACAACATTTTTCAAAAGTATGGGCGTGGCAGTTTTGGGCGGTTTGTGGGCGTTAGGGTGGGCGTGGCAAAAAGTTTTTCTGCAGATCGATAGAAATTTACAATACTAATAAGAAAATGAAAAAATATCAACACATTTTTCAAAAGTGTGGGCGTGGCAGTTTTGGGCCGTTTGTGGGCGTTAGAGTGGGCGTGGCAACATGAATCGACAAACTTGCGCTGCGTCTGTCTCTGGAGTCTGTATGCTAATTCTCAACTTTCTAGCTTTTATAGTTCCTGAGATCTCGACGTTCATACGGACGGACAGACAGACGGACAGACAGACAGACGGACGGACATGGTCAGATCGACTCGGCTATTGATCCTGATCAAGAATATATATACTTTATATGGTCGGAAACGCTTCCTTCTGCCTGTTACATACTTTTCAACGAATCTAGTATACCCTTTTACTCTACGAGTAACGGGTATAATAAATCAGCAAAAATGCTTCGGGCTTCTTTGTCTGCTTCTATCGTTATTTGCTTTTCGCAAGTTCCGTTTGTCCAAAGTGTGCCTTCCATTGTTACACACTTTTAAAGAAAATATTTCATATGTTTAACAAATGTACATACATATATGGCATTGATTTTTTCACGATGTATGTGTGTGGTAGAAAATATATATTAATATTCACAATAATATCAATAAAATTAAAATATAATTGAAAAGGGTGCTAGTATTTTTGCAGAAACTGTGTGTTGACCAAACAGGTTGAAACATTATGTGCAATCGGCGAACTTCGCGTTTTTTATTTTCCTTATCATATGGGCAATTCCACGCGAGGGTCAACCACGATCAAAAAAATAAAAGTGGTTGGAAGCTCTTGGTTTTGATATATTTCCAAAGAAAATTGTCCAAAACCCCATTTTTCTAAGCACTTTTTAAGTTAAAGGGCGGTAAATTGGTGCATATATGCCAATTTTGCAGTTTTGTCTATTTCTATATTACGATTTGTTTTGGTTTAACTTCGTTAACAAAGATAATATGGACAAAAATGTTCTTTCTCAAATATTGGTGGAAGTATAAAGAATAGTGCAAAAACTGCGAACAGAATAATTCGGTAGAGATAACAGTAAGATTTTTATACCCGTTACTCGTAGAGTAAAAGGGTATACTAGATTCGTTGAAAAGTATGTAACAGGCAGAAGGAAGCGTTTCCGACTATATAAAGTATATATATTCTTGATCAGGATCAGTAGCCGAGTCGATCTGGCCATGTCCGTCCGTCTGTCCGTATGAACGTCGAGATCTCAGGAACTACGAAAGCTAGAAAGTTGAGATTAAACATACGGACTCCAGGGACATAGACGCAGCGCAAGTTTGTCGATTCATGTTGCCACGCCCACTCTAACGCCCACAAACCGCCCAAAACTGCCACGTCCACACTTTTGAAAAATGTTTTGATATTTTTTCATTTTTGTATTAGTGTTGTAAATTTCTAACGATTTGCCAAAAAACTTTTTGCCACGCCCACTCTAACGCCCACAAACCGCCCAAAGCTGCCACGCCCACACTTTTGAAAAATGTTTTGATATTTTTTCATTTTTGTATTAGTCTTATAAATTTCTAACGATTTGCCAAAAAACTTTTTGCTACGCCCACTGTAACGCCCACAAACCGCCCAAAGCTGCCACGCCCACACTTTTGAAAAATGTTTTGATATTTTTTCAGTTTTGTATTAGTCTTGTAATATTCTATCGATTTGCCAAAAAACTTTTTGCCACGCCCACTCTAACGCCCTCAAACCGACGAAAACTGTCAGTGTTGAAGATTCTCCTTCGCACTTCCACTAGCTGAGTAACGGGTATCAGATAGTCGGGGAACTCGACTATAGCGTTCTCTCTTGTTTGCATTTGCATTATCTCTTTTTTCTAATGTCCCATGCGACATTAAACCCGCTACTTGTTGTCAGTGCTCCGAAACTACTGGCAGTAAATGCACAAAATTTAGTAACTAAACAGATTTTTTGAGTGGCTTTGCAGAAAAAAAACGTACTGTAAAAGAGTTGTGATTTTTAGTTTTATAAACAATTGTCCCGTGCGACATCGTAAGTTTTTTTTTTTAAATATGTACATATAAACGTATATTTAGTTTAATTAATATTATTTTAGATGAGGGAAAACAATAAAAGCAATTGTAAGCGATGGAGGGAACATTTGAAGAAGGATGAAGATAAATTAAATAATCACAAAACTAAAAATAATGTTAGAATGCAGGAGATGAGAAAGAAGGCAAAAATTATAGAAGAAAATAACCCAAAAGTTATGGAAGAGAGAAGGCGCATTGGGCGGATGCGAAAACAGAACCAAAGAAAAAAATTAGAAGAATTAAAAGAGGCGAAACAATTAGAACCTTACAATTGAAAGCAATCGTTGGCAAAAGCTATTAAAAATGCGGAGAAGAAGCTTTCAAAAGACTTAAACAGAAAGATAAAAGTTATTGAGTCTTTGTATAAAAAATATGTGGAGCCCACTAAATTAAAGGATCCTAACCACACTGTCAGCAATGCATTGCCAGAATGTTAACGATTCAATAAGTGTGCAATCTTCGGGAAAGAAGGACACAATTTTGGTTGAAGGGCTATTCGTGGCTAAAAGGTTCTTAATGACATTACCCGAAGCATATGAGCTATATAGAAAAGATCACCCCGATCAAAAAATAGGCAAGTCCAAATTTTTTAACTTGCGGCCACGCCATGTTCAACTTGTTAACTGATTGCCACACAATATGTGCGTTTGCAAGTACAATGCCAATTTCGGTTTCTTGTTGGAAAGCTGCGCTAAAAAAATACCTTCATTTCCGAATAGATTCGAAAATTTTCATACTGCTGTTTGCTACAATATTTATAATGAAGATTGTATGAAAAGCAATTGTAAGAAATGCATATCAGATATGAAATTCCAGTGTATTTCTCTAGCATATTTGGCAAATATGGAAGATGAAGTAACTTGGCAGCATTGGAGAAAAATTGACAACCACATAACTTTGACCAATATTACTTCAACTTTTTCTGATTTAATTTCAGAGTTAGAAGCGAATTTGCCATCGTTTAAGGCTCATTTTTATGTAAAAAGGGCTCAGCAGACATAATTTGAAGAAATCAAAGCAAATTTGAAATCTTCAGAAATAGCAATTCAGATAGATTTTGGAGAAAATTTTAGATTGGTAAATCAAAATGAGATACAGAGGGGATTTTTTTAACTACCGCCAGGTATCTATTTTTACCTGTGTGGCATGGTTTGCAAAAAAATCAGAATCGTTTGCTATCATAGGCGATAAGCTAACACACAATAAGCAAGACGTTTTCGTTTTTTTGATTAATCTGCTAACGAAACTTCAAAATTTCAATGGATTTTTTTCGAAAATATATATATTTTCCGATGGATGCTGCTCTCAATTTAAAAACAAATGGATTTTAAATAGCCTTAACGATTTTGCTAGTTATTTGCAATGCCCATTAATAGAATGGAATTTTTTTGCAAGCTCACACGGATAGGGAGCCGTCGATGGAGTTGGCGCCATAGTGAAAAGGAATGTTTGGCAACTAACTAAGGCCAAAAAATGAGTTATTCCAGATGCCTTTGTCTTTTATCAATGCGCTGAACAATATATGAAAGAGGTCAAAATGCTTTCCATCTCAGCAGACGAAATAGAGAAGCAATGCCTTTTGCACAAGTTAAATGAAAAATGGGAAAATATAAAAAGTTGTCGGGGCATTTCAAAATTGCATTACTTTTATTACGATGGCAAAACAATAAAAGCAGCTAGGACTGCGTATCCCGAAGAGAAAAAATTGATTTAATTGTTTTGCACATATTAGTTTAAGTATATACATACCTCAGGGAAATAAGTATATGTGTATGATTATTTTTACTGTTTATGAGCCTATATCTTCTATAATCGTAGCTGTTAATCTATTATTGGTATGCAATACCAAAAACATAACATTATTCTAATGTCTTTGGCAATACTCTACTCTTGCCTTCTGTTCTTACAATGCAAATGCAAAATTCTTCTTTGCTCATAATTCATAGCACCGTTATAGAAAAATTGTGTGCCGCGATTTTTTTTCTTAGGAAATAAGTATATGTGTTATATGTGTTAGCGTGTTATTTGGATCGAGTAAATTGGTGTTAATTGACTGTATTCTAAAGAAAATAAATTAATTACACAAAAATAATATGTAAGTAATCAATTAATCGCATGTAACACTATAAAAAATGCAGTTTTTTTCTAAGAATGCCTATATTTTCGGATAAGAAAAAGTGGAATTCGGATGGCCCAGATGGGTGTCATAAGTATTGGCGTGATTTACGACATCCCCGAGAGACACGACACAAAAGGAACTTTGGCGGCGGAGAACTGATGGTTTGGGCTGCTTTTGGATATGCAGGAAAGTCTCGCATTTGTTTTATTTCAACCAAAACAAACTCCGAGATATATACCCAGTTGCTGGAAGAAGAATTAATAGACTTTGCAACGGAGCTTTACGCCGATAACTGGACTTTTCAGCAGGACAACGCTCCAATCCATACATCACGTGCTACAAAAACATTTTTTTCTTCAAAATCTATATAAATTACTAAAATAAAAAACAATAATTGAATACAGAAACAATTAATAAGATTAAGAGAACCAAATGAAAAATACACATATTCTTATTTCCTAAAGACTTGTTAAATTCAATAAAATATATTTATAAGTTTCCATTAAACTATGTCTTATTATTATATATTCTGTTAGCGGTTCAAAAGGTCTATAAATTAAAAAAAAGCTTGACTGGATTCACTTTGTTGAAAGTATACTTTTTTGGAAAAAAATGCATCCACATATACTTATTTCCCTGAGGTATAATATACAGGCATGCTCCGGTAATCGTAATTTTTTTTCGAATTCGATTTGGGCCAAATCGTACGAATTCGTTTTTATCTGCTCTGGTTTTCTGCTTGGCCTTTTCGATTTGGTAAAGGGTCGATAAGTACGTCACCAAAAGCTATCGCGAAGGTTGCCATACTGTTCGTGGAACGAAACAGGCAGGTAAAAGTACTTATAAAATATGAAAGAATTCATTAATTAATTAAAAGGAGGGCCAAAAGTTGTTGTAATGCTACTTAATTTAAGTAAGTAGTTGCGAACATTGGAATTAAAACTGTGAAAAGGGTGGCCGCTCTATTTTCTTGTAAACAGCTTAAACAGCTGTTTACCGGTGAATGCATATTTGAAAATGTAAGTACAAAAGTAATAAGTCCTTATTTTCAATTAAACACAGAGCTATTGTTTTTAGGGGCAAGCACAAATCATCATTTCAGGACGAGGTCATGCAGGGGTTCATGAAGGAAAACCAAGATTTGGCCAGGGGATTTACAAAGGGCGACAAGGTGGCTTCAGATGCGAAGTGGGCCGAACTTTGCAGCACCTTGAATATAATTTGGCCCTCCAATAAAAGATGTTTCAGGGTGGAAAAAGGTAGGATTATTCAACAAATATAAGAAAAGTGGAATATTATAGTAATATATTCCAGATTTGGTGTGATTGGAAGGGATGCATCCGCAAGAAACTTGCCAAAAATAAGGCGGAGATCAGGGCTACTGGTGGTCGTCCTTATTCACAGCTGCCAATAAGTGAAGTGGAGGAGGAAGTGGCCAGGCTATGCGGCTTGTACGAGATGGTGGACGGAGTTGGCGGTTCGGTATATGGAGCTCCATCCTCCGTGGATCATGTGCTGAACATAGAGAGCGATGACGAAATGGAAAAACTTGCTGAAGAACCATTATCTCAAAATGTCGACGAAGTGCCGACCGCCAAGCGTCGTCGCAACAATCCTGCCGCTTCTTTCGACCAAAGCCTGTAAAGCCTGTGCGGGACTCAGCTTGATGTTATGACACAGCTCAATTCTTCCATGGCGGAGCACTTCAAAAAAATGGAGGAACTGCAAAAGGAGGCACTTTCAGTCCAGAAGGAAGCGGTTGCTATCCAAAAGGAGGATAATGCAAACAAGAAGGAACTTCTTAATAAATTCAATAGCATATTAAGCAAATTAGAACAATAAATCAAACTATTAATAAAAAACAGTAGGTGTGATGAAACAAATTTTATTTTTATAAACTTATTGTTTAATCTTCAGACTAAGAGCGACTGAACAATTTCATCGCGTTCAGGTTGTCCGTCATCATCTCCTTCTACATCATTGTTGTCAAAAGTATCTTGCGCGTCGTCAAATGGAAATTCCTCGGTAATGATCAAGTTTCGCCTTCTACATATATTGTGCAAAGCACAGCATACATTTACAACCATGCAACAAAACAATGGCTCATATTTTAAGCAGCGTTGCAGGCAACGAAAACGACTCTTAAGCACTCCAATAGTCCGTTCGACAATGTTTCTGGCTCGAGCATGCCTTAAGTTAAATGTATGCTGATACGTTCCAATCTCCGCGCTCCTGTAGGGAGTTAAAACGAAGCTCTCTAGCGCGTATCCGGAGTTCGCCAAAACAAAGTGCCCGTTTATGATGGTGGATAAGAATTCTCTCGCGCTTGAGTGGTTCCATATGAAAGAATCATTGCATGACCCAGGGTGAGTGGCTTCAATGGCGATGATCTCCATATTGTCGTTGCAAACCTTAGGAAATAAAAAGGTTTTTACGTATCTATGACAGATGTAGACGTAGTACTTACCACCATGGAGTTCAAACTGTAATAACCCTTTCTATTAAAGAAAACAGAGGAATTGTTTACAGGCTTCTGAATTCTAATATAAGTTCCATCCAAACAGGCAACTATTCTTGGCAGTTGATATCTTGTAAAGAAGTTTACGGAAGATTTCTGCATTTGTTGCCTAGACATTTGGAGAGATATAGCATCCCGACAGAGAAGCCTGTCTAGCAGCGGAATAAATACTTTAAGAATCTTTCCAAATGTGCTGCGTCCAATGTTTATATGATGGTCCTGGGCCACTGATAGCTGATAGCAGCCAGTAGCCAGGTACCGCAACACAGCAGCCGATTGAATTGAGTGTGACAATTTAGTCACTTGCAAAAGTGGCCTTACTACCTCCAAAACCTTTTAAAAGTACGCTTGTTAATCCTATATCAATTAACAAAGCTGAAAAATAAAAGGTTACTCGCGGAATGTTCAATGAAATATATTAAAAACACATGTATTGCATCTTAGAGCCTAGACTTTCTCAAGCCCAGCAATTTCTGCCTTCTCCAGGCTCCTGTCTTCAAAACAAGCAATGGCAAATACAAAAGGCATTTTTTCGCGTAGTTTAGTTGTGATTAAATAAAAAAGTAAGCTGTTTGAGCAGTAAGAAATGATGATAAACGAAACATTCCGATAGCAAAACGATAGCAAAAATTTTATGAAAACCAGAGCACGTAAAAACGAAATCGTAAGATTTGGCCCCAAATCGAATTCGAAAAAAACTTACGATTACCGGAGCATGCCTGATTATTTTATGAGTGGCTGTAAATTATTTTATAGAAAAATTATAGCACAGTGTGCAAAAGCTCTGCATTCCGAGCTTTTCCAATTATCTGTTCGAACTTTTGGTTGCGACCAAAGTTAGGAAGCATAACACTCCATTTTCTATTTCCAGTGTACTACATTTTTTCACAATAACAAAAGAATAACAGAAAAATAGCCGGCAGCGTAAGCTATACACGGGATTTTTAATGTTTACGGCTTACTAAAAATCTATCTGTGAAGACACGTCCACAGACAGACGGACATGGCCATGATCATGATCAAGAATATATACATATGTATATATGGCTCTGCTCTTGCATTACTGTGTGATGCGTTCGACACTGCAATAGGAGCTGTACTAGAGCAGTATACAAATGATTGTTGGCAGATTCCCCTGAAAAAAATTATAGAACTTATGACAGACAATAACTAGCCATTTACGAAGCTATAATATTAAGTAGTTTAGACACTTCCTTGAAGCGAAATTATGTCATTAAAATGGATCACAAGCCTCTTATTTAAGCATCGACCAATCATTACTGCTCCAAAGAATGAGTTTTAGCCAAAATTCCTGGTTGTACTGTGGCGTATCTACTAAACGATTAGGACCTTGCATTCCGCTGACTTTACGTCAACAGCAAATTCGCCAAAAATTTGTTTGGCCCAATATGAACAAGGATATTACCACCTAGTGCAGAAACTGTGTTCCTTGCCAACGTTAAAAAATCAGGAAACACAACCACTTGTTTTCTGAGAAGATAGCTTTTCCAAATTTTAGATTCGATCATGTATGTACATCTGGATATAGTGGTCATGCTAGCTTATCAAAATTTGCGCTATTGTTTAGCAATTGATCGTTTCTCTCATTGGCCAGAAGCTCTACTACTACCAGCTGCACTTCAAGGACTATGTACATATGTACATGTATGTTTCAAGGAAGACCTAAACTCGTCGGCCGCAAACATTTTATATGGAGTTCCATTACGCCTTCCCAACTAATTCTTAAATGGCTTGGACACAAGCTTACCAACATTTAAGATACATGCGAATGATGAGACCTCCTTCGACCAGCAACCACATTAAGTAAAAGCCATTCCGATTAAAGGGGTTTGATCAGTGCTCGCATTTAGATATTTATCCGAACAGACGCAGTTAAGGAAACATTTGAGGCACCATACACAGGTCCATATAAAGTTTTATGGCGACGTACAGATAATGTTTTTATAGTTCAATTGAAAAAAACTTTTCCATATATAAAATAGTAGGTTCAGAAGAAGTGTTGTTTCTTAATCTATTCTATTACATGGGAAAATGCCTGGTATTTGTTATTCTAGTGTTTCTTGCAGACTTATTTACACTGTATTTGGTTCTATTAACTAGAGATACATATATCAATAGCTGATGAATAGTTCGGATTAATTTAGAATGTCCGAAAACTATTATTAATACATGAAAATTTTTATTAAAAAAGGCCCCCTTTTAAAGTGGTTTATTACATTTAGATGTAGAGATTTGAACGTTGTATTGTAATATTTTCAAACTAATGAAGAAATTTAAGAATTGAAATAATTCTTAGCTAAAAACACGGAAAGATGGATAAAGATATAAAGTTCTAGATTTAAAATAAATTAGATAAATAATTTAAACTTATTTATTAATTTTGATCAAATCAATTTTGCAATTGTTTACCGCAATTTTAATAAAAACATTTTTATGAATTAACATTTGAGTCGTCATTGTTTTTGTTGGATACGGTTTACTGTATTCAAATGGGAAAAATATTAATATTAATATTCTTTTTAAAAAATTTTCCATGTCGCCATGGTGTTTTGTGTGTTAAAATTTTCAGTTTTTCGCTTTTTATGTTAAGAACTATATTATTAAAAGGTTTATAGAATTGTATTGCGACTTTTCTTTATTTAATTTTTCCAAAAAAGACAGAGGAAAAACTGTGTGGTCAAAAAAATCAACTGTTTCATAATATCAGTTGAGACGAAAGTTAAAATTTGATAAATAATTTCGGGTTTTCATACAAAATGATTAAAACTTTCCGCTCATATCCAAATTGGCTACAACACGAATTAAACTTGCCGTTTTAAACTTTACTTTGCATCGCCCATAGCCAATCTTTTGCACTGCGAAAATACCAGTAACTTAATTTTTAAGTAATATACTGCTTAGCTCTACCATAAAAGGTTGTATTATTTTTGTACTTTTCTTGTATCATCTCTTCAGCATTTTCATTTAGTCCTGCTTCCATCGTATATATCTTTTTTGGCTTTCAAAACCATTGTATCCGAGTCCAGGATTTTCTCCTTGACCAAGGAGGGTATTTTGTGTTTTTTGTTAATTAGGTTCCTCGTACCGAAGTCTAATGTTAAATAACTCCAGGTTGGTAAAATAAAAGTTTACAAATTTGTATTACACCACGGATTAGAAGAATTTTCTATTCTATTAACTTTACACTTTCCTTGGCTGAGTACCAGATAATATTTATGAAAAAAAATTGCAGCACACGACTAAAGCATTTAGGTTTTGTATTTAAAATTATTTAAATTGTTTTCCAAGTGAGTTTTAAATGACTGTGAAGGATGTCTGTCGTTGCCCACTGACGCCGACTGTTACCGGATGTGTTTGAGGACGATGGGTTTGATGAATTGTATCCCCAGTTCGCTCCTCCGCCGCAGAAACCGATCTGCCATATAATCCGCGAAGAGGCGAGACCGCGGCACTGCCACAGTGGCCGCCTGATCCGGGTGCAGGTGCCGTTGTGACGTCGGTCCAATGTGCTCCTGTGCCCAGACCGTGCCACTCCTGTCAGCGGTTATTGGCTAGCGTCGGCCAACGACCAAAGGCCATGTCCATGGTCACGCGGCACATCCTCACCGGACACCGCCACTGCATGGCCCTGCAGCACCAGACTGCCACTTCCAAACCGCGGCTCCATCTTTGGGAGCGGTAGAGAGGCTGCAGGATGCGGGGCCCAAATCGCAGATCCTGTGCTGTTTCATGCTCTGTTTTAGTTGGCAGAACTCAACAGATCAGAAAAAGATCTTGAAAATACAATTTCGCGAGATTCCGTAACAGTCAAGGATAACCGATTGGGAGAAGAACAATGCAGCCAAACAGGAGCATTCCTTGATGTCAAAGGGTAAAGCAAACCAAATATATAAGAATCCCGTGGGAAGGTCCGTCATTCGGATCCAGAAGAAAAAGTCCAAACGCCCCAAATAAAGACCCGAGCACGTTTGCAGTGCACAGCCATTGTCCGTGCTGCAGCAATCTAAATAAAATTATTTAAATTCAGATTATTTGGAAAAACTCTATATGAAATACGTAAGAATAAGACGAAAATAAATGAACAGGTATATTAATAACAAACATTTTATCTTCGCAGGGCTGAATAGGTGGTGCACTGTGGTACGGGATCCATCGCACGATGGAGTGCTTATGGTGACGACCATGGACTGCTCGCAAAAGGGCCATGCAGGCGGGTTTGCGGGAAAACATAATCATGGATTTCCGGCGGAGGGTCTTTGCTAGACCCAAATATTCCATTTAAGGTAGACGTTACTGCACAAAGGACGTTTCCATCTTCGCCGTGGAATTGTTCTCATGCTTCGCTTTAAGTTCGCAAAAGAAATCAGCTTATATAGCAGAAAATCCAAGGCGTTGGGAGCTGCCCAAAGAGATGTTTTGCCATTGTCTTTAACGATCTCCTGATGGCGGACACAGTTCGAACAAGGACACTAGAAGAATGTTATTATAATGTCTGGTTCGAAGGGTATGTTATTAAAGAAGTGCCGACAATGAGCCAAACAAGTCGGGGTCCTATTGGACCCGTATTCAAGAGCACATTGCTCTAAATTACCAGGGCATGGACATGGACAGTGTAAAGGCGAAAAAACGTGAAGGTTATTTGAGGATTTTGGGGTACAGAAGAAGATTTAAGGCGCCACAATTCAAATATGACTTGGCATCGTTGCCGTACTAGAAGAAAAATATTTCAAGAGTGTTACCAGATCAAGTCATATAGATAAAAACGTTGCTAGACGTTGGCGGTTTATTTAAAGTTCGATATTTTATATGTAATTTATTAAGCTTCATTGACTACAAGTATTAATAGTGTACTGGTATTGGGCACGCGGATTGTAAATATTCATGGCTTGGTTTTTCGAATGCCGTGCTATTGATTCTGGTTTTCAATTTATTTATTGGTAACTAGCTATATTTTTTCTTTCAGTACTTGGCTTCAACGAAAGAAAATATAAATACAGAAGTGGTGTGCTTTGAAATCCTAAGTGGGTGACACCAGTGATACCCGTCACTCGTAGAGTCAAAGGGTATACTAGATTCGTTGAAAAGTATGTAAAAGGCAGAAGAAAGCGTTTCCGACCATACAAAGTATAAATATATGCATGTATATTCTTGATCAGGATTAATAGTCCGTCCGATTTCTATCGATTTGCAAAAAAACTTTTTGCCACGCCCACTCTAACACCCCAAACCGCCCAAATCTGCCACGTCCACACTTTTGAAAAATGTTTCTAAATTTTTTGGTTAGTCTTGTAAATTTCCCAATATTTGTTAAAAATGTTTTGCCTCGCCCATTCTAACGCCCAGAAACCGCCAAAAAACGGGCAATGTTGAAATTTCTGCTTCGTACTTTCACTAGCTGAGTAGCGGGTATCTGATAGTTGGGGAACCCGACTATAGCATTCTTTCTAGTTTTTTGTTATATAGTCGATATAATTATGTCCGTTATGGAAAACGAAATCTTGTCATATATGTACATGTTTTTTAAGCAACACTTCACTCTAATATTTAAAACTATGAGTTTTAAAGTATTTAACAGGTAGAGCGTTTCCGACCCTACTGGTATAAAAATAGTGAAATGTTTATATTTTATTAAGTCGAACTAATATCCCGTCAGTTGACTAAGGACAACGCTAAGAATAAAAACCACTTGGAAATATAGTTTTCAGTTAAGACTAAATTCTTGTGACAAAAATCTTACTTGTGCAGCCCTTTTGTTAACATTATTTCGGGAGCAAGATCACCCGCTTGGCAAACAATAGTTGAAGACTTAGAGTGCCGCTTAGGGAAAGCGGTTCCATTTTATTCAAATGTCACTATATTCATCATCGATAGACAAGTCAGTCTGGCCATGTCCCTTCACCGTCCGTATGAACGTCGATTTCCCAGGAACTATTAAAATTATAAAGTTATAAAGCTATATGATGTTTGTCAAATTAAAACCGAATTTATATATTGCCAAAAAACTGGTGAAAACCAAATGAAACCCTTTTTTTATGATTAAAGACTACGAGGCTATGACTTTATTTCGATGCAAACTTCTGACTAAAATCAATATACTCTGTGCAAGGGTATACAAATATTAAAAGGTATTAAAAGGTTTGCCGAATTGGTTCCTTTTTATTTAAATGTACATAAATGGAACAACATTATCTCTGCCTTAGATTGGGTTCTCAATTGCATAAATATTTATCGGATTTATATATATGTATATATAAATAATGGCGCTTTTAATGCATTTCTTAGCTAAGCTTTCAAAAATGAGTTCCGATCGTTTTCTAAAATATAGGGTTGTTGATAATATCAAAATATCAATATCAATATCAATATCAAGTCTGTATGTTTAATCTCAACTTTCATGGTCGGAAACACTTCCTTCGGCCTGTTACATACTTTTCAACGAATCTAGTATACCCTTTTACTCTACGAGTAACGGGTATAAAAATAAAGTTAATAAGACACTTTAATTTTATTTATTGCGGGAAAAAAAATTGTATTTGAAAAATATATATATATCAAATATGTCGATATTTGTTTGCGATATTTTAAATATTATCATCATTTTGTTTTGATAAAAAAATATCATGGATACGATATTTTTTTAATATTACGACATCCCTACTAAAATACCTTAGGAATTTCAAAGTTTCTTTTATATGTATATCGAGATCCACCCATTTTCACCCTGCGGAATGGAGTACATTTTCTCCGCCACTAGATATTTGGTGGATGAAAAACCAGCAAAGTTTTCCACGCATCCAACGCATTTTTCACTGGCTATATCGGTAATCTTCAGCAGCGAAAAACGTGCCGTTGCTTTGACTCTGCCTTGCTCCCCATACACGGAGAGAAATTACTTCAACTTATTTCTAATATGAAAAATGTTATTGATTATTTTTATACTGCATGTATAAAATTTTCAAATCCTACAAAATTACTTTTGATCGGTAGCTCCTTACATTTTAGTGAAAGAAAATATCTTGATCTTATCTTATGCAAAATAAATTCCTAACCTTTTTATAGCAATATTATTCTTTGTGCACCTGTGGGAATTCGGGCTCGTTTGGTCGGTCTTGGCCTGGCCAATTATGCACCGCGCATTAAGTAGCGAAGCGAAATTTTGTCATTAAAATGGATCACAAGCCTCTTATTTAAGCATCGACCAATCATTACTGCTCCAAAGAATGAGTTTTAGCCAAAATTCCTGGTTGTACTGTGGCGTATCTACTAAACGATTAGGCCCTTGCATTCCGCTGACTTTACGTCAACAGACGTCAACGTTGCAGAGCAACGTCACAGCAAATTCGCCAAAAATTTGTTTGGCCCAATATGAACAAGGATATTACCACCTAGTGCAGAAACTGTGTTCCTTGCCAACGTTAAAAAATCAGGAAACACAACCACTTGTTTTCTGAGAAGATAGCTTTTCCAAATTTTAGATTCGATCATGTATGTACATCTGGATATAGTGGTCATGCTAGCTTATCAAAATTTGCGCTATTGTTTAACAATTGATCGTTTCTCTCATTGGCCAGAAGCTCTACTACTACCAGCTGCACTTCTAGGACTATGTACATGTATGTTTCAAGGAAGACCTAAACTCGTCGGCCGCAAACATTTTATATGGAGTTCCATTACGCCTTCCCAACTAATTCTTAAATGGCTTGGACACAAGCTTACCAACATTTAAGATACATGCGAATGATGAGACCTCCTTCGACCAGCAACCACATTAAGTAAAAGCCATTCCGATTAAAGGGGTTTGATCAGTGCTCGCATTTAGATATTTATTCGAACAGACGCAGTTAAGGAAACATTTGAGGCACCATACACAGGTCCATATAAAGTTTTATGGCGACGTACAGATAATGTTTTTATAGTTCAATTGAAAAAAACTTTTCCATATATAAAATAGTAGGTTCAGAAGAAGTGTTGTTTCTTAATCTATTCTATTACATGGGAAAATGCCTGGTATTTGTTATTCTAGTGTTTCTTGCAGACTTATTTACACTGTATTTGGTTCTATTAACTAGAGATACATATATCAATAGCTGATGAATAGTTCGGATTAATTTAGAATGTCCGAAAACTATTATTAATACATGAAAATTTTTATTAAAAAAGGCCCCCTTTTAAAGTGGTTTATTACATTTAGATGTAGAGATTTGAACGTTGTATTGTTATATTTTCAAACTAATGAAGAAATTTAAGAATTGAAATAATTCTTAGCTAAAAACACGGAAAGATGGATAAAGATATAAAGTTCTAGATTTAAAATAAATTAGATAAATAATTTAAACTTATTTATTAATTTTGATCAAATCAATTTTGCAATTGTTTACCGCAATTTTAATAAAAACATTTTTATGAATTAACATTTGAGTCGTCATTGTTTTTGTTGGATACGGTTTACTGTATTCAAATGGGAAAAATATTAATATTAATATTCTTTTTAAAAAATTTTCCATGTCGCCATGGTGTTTTGTGTGTTTAAATTTTCAGTTTTTCGCTTTTTATGTTAAGAACTATATTATTAAAAGGTTTATAGAATTGTATTGCGACTTTTCTTTATTTAATTTTTCCAAAAAAGACAGAGGAAAAACTGTGTGGTCAAAAAAATCAACTGTTTCATAATATCAGTTGAGACGAAAGTTAAAATTTGATAAATAATTTCGGGTTTTCATACAAAATGATTAAAACTTTCCGCTCATATCCAAATTGGCTACAACACGAATTAAACTTGCCGTTTTAAACTTTACTTTGCATCGCCCATAGCCAATCTTTTGCACTGCGAAAATACCAGTAACTTAATTTTTAAGTAATATACTGCTTAGCTCTACCATAAAAGGTTGTATTATTTTTGTACTTTTCTTGTATCATCTCTTCAGCATTTTCATTTAGTCCTGCTTCCATCGTATATATCTTTTTTGGCTTTCAAAACCATTGTATCCGAGTCCAGGATTTTCTCCTTGACCAAGGAGGGTATTTTGTGTTTTTTGTTAATTAGGTTCCTCGTACCGAAGTCTAATGTTAAATAACTCCAGGTTGGTAAAATAAAAGTTTACAAATTTGTATTACACCACGGATTAGAAGAATTTTCTATTCTATTAACTTTACACTTTCCTTGGCTGAGTACCAGATAATATTTATGAAAAAAAATTGCAGCACACGACTAAAGCATTTAGGTTTTGTATTTAAAATTATTTAAATTGTTTTCCAAGTGAGTTTTAAATGACTGTGAAGGATGTCTGTCGTTGCCCACTGACGCCGACTGTTACCGGATGTGTTTGAGGACGATGGGTTTGATGAATTGTATCCCCAGTTCGCTCCTCCGCCGCAGAAACCGATCTGCCATATAATCCGCGAAGAGGCGAGACCGCGGCACTGCCACAGTGGCCGCCTGATCCGGGTGCAGGTGCCGTTGTGACGTCGGTCCAATGTGCTCCTGTGCCCAGACCGTGCCACTCCTGTCAGCGGTTATTGGCTAGCGTCGGCCAACGACCAAAGGCCATGTCCATGGTCACGCGGCACATCCTCACCGGACACCGCCACTGCATGGCCCTGCAGCACCAGACTGCCACTTCCAAACCGCGGCTCCATCTTTGGGAGCGGTAGAGAGGCTGCAGGATGCGGGGCCCAAATCGCAGATCCTGTGCTGTTTCATGCTCTGTTTTAGTTGGCAGAACTCAACAGATCAGAAAAAGATCTTGAAAATACAATTTCGCGAGATTCCGTAACAGTCAAGGATAACCGATTGGGAGAAGAACAATGCAGCCAAACAGGAGCATTCCTTGATGTCAAAGGGTAAAGCAAACCAAATATATAAGAATCCCGTGGGAAGGTCCGTCATTCGGATCCAGAAGAAAAAGTCCAAACGCCCCAAATAAAGACCCGAGCACGTTTGCAGTGCACAGCCATTGTCCGTGCTGCAGCAATCTAAATAAAATTATTTAAATTCAGATTATTTGGAAAAACTCTATATGAAATACGTAAGAATAAGACGAAAATAAATGAACAGGTATATTAATAACAAACATTTTATCTTCGCAGGGCTGAATAGGTGGTGCACTGTGGTACGGGATCCATCGCACGATGGAGTGCTTATGGTGACGACCATGGACTGCTCGCAAAAGGGCCATGCAGGCGGGGTTGCGGGGAAACATAATCATGGATTTCCGGCGGAGGGTCTTTGCTAGACCCAAATATTCCATTTAAGGTAGACGTTACTGCACAAAGGACGTTTCCATCTTCGCCGTGGAATTGTTCTCATGCTTCGCTTTAAGTTCGCAAAAGAAATCAGCTTATTTAGCAGAAAATCCAAGGCGTTGGGAGCTGCCCAAAGAGATGTTTTGCCATTGTCTTTAACGATCTCCTGATGGCGGACACAGTTCGAACAAGGACACTAGAAGAATGTTATTATAATGTCTGGTTCGAAGGGTATGTTATTAAAGAAGTGCCGACAATGAGCCAAACAAGTCGGGGTCCTATTGGACCCGTATTCAAGAGCACATTGCTCTAAATTACCAGGGCATGGACATGGACAGTGTAAAGGCGAAAAAACGTGAAGGTTATTTGAGGATTTTGGGGTACAGAAGAAGATTTAAGGCGCCACAATTCAAATATGACTTGGCATCGTTGCCGTACTAGAAGAAAAATATTTCAAGAGTGTTACCAGATCAAGTCATATAGATAAAAACGTTGCTAGACGTTGGCGGTTTATTTAAAGTTCGATATTTTATATGTAATTTATTAAGCTTCATTGACTACAAGTATTAATAGTGTACTGGTATTGGGCACGCGGATTGTAAATATTCATGGCTTGGTTTTTCGAATGCCGTGCTATTGATTCTGGTTTTCAATTTATTTATTGGTAACTAGCTATATTTTTTCTTTCAGTACTTGGCTTCAACGAAAGAAAATATAAATACAGAAGTGGTGTGCTTTGAAATCCTAAGTGGGTGACACCAGTGATACCCGTCACTCGTAGAGTCAAAGGGTATACTAGATTCGTTGAAAAGTATGTAAAAGGCAGAAGAAAGCGTTTCCGACCATACAAAGTATAAATATATGCATGTATATTCTTGATCAGGATTAATAGTCCGTCCGATTTCTATCGATTTGCAAAAAAACTTTTTGCCACGCCCACTCTAACACCCCAAACCGCCCAAATCTGCCACGTCCACACTTTTGAAAAATGTTTCTAAATTTTTTGGTTAGTCTTGTAAATTTCCCAATATTTGTTAAAAATGTTTTGCCTCGCCCATTCTAACGCCCAGAAACCGCCAAAAAACGGGCAATGTTGAAATTTCTGCTTCGTACTTTCACTAGCTGAGTAGCGGGTATCTGATAGTTGGGGAACCCGACTATAGCATTCTTTCTAGTTTTTTGTTATATAGTCGATATAATTATGTCCGTTATGGAAAACGAAATCTTGTCATATATGTACATGTTTTTTAAGCAACACTTCACTCTAATATTTAAAACTATGAGTTTTAAAGTATTTAACAGGTAGAGCGTTTCCGACCCTACTGGTATAAAAATAGTGAAATGTTTAT
Source organism: Drosophila teissieri (assembly GCF_016746235.2). NCBI lineage: Eukaryota > Metazoa > Arthropoda > Insecta > Diptera > Drosophilidae > Drosophila > Drosophila teissieri. The sequence goes on from NC_053031.1 coordinate 22,082,502, forward strand.
ATTTTATTAAGTCGAACTAATATCCCGTCAGTTGACTAAGGACAACGCTAAGAATAAAAACCACTTGGAAATATAGTTTTCAGTTAAGACTAAATTCTTGTGACAAAAATCTTACTTGTGCAGCCCTTTTGTTAACATTATTTCGGGAGCAAGATCACCCGCTTGGCAAACAATAGTTGAAGACTTAGAGTGCCGCTTAGGGAAAGCGGTTCCATTTTATTCAAATGTCACTATATTCATCATCGATAGACAAGTCAGTCTGGCCATGTCCCTTCACCGTCCGTATGAACGTCGATTTCCCAGGAACTATTAAAATTATAAAGTTATAAAGCTATATGATGTTTGTCAAATTAAAACCGAATTTATATATTGCCAAAAAACTGGTGAAAACCAAATGAAACCCTTTTTTTATGATTAAAGACTACGAGGCTATGACTTTATTTCGATGCAAACTTCTGACTAAAATCAATATACTCTGTGCAAGGGTATACAAATATTAAAAGGTATTAAAAGGTTTGCCGAATTGGTTCCTTTTTATTTAAATGTACATAAATGGAACAACATTATCTCTGCCTTAGATTGGGTTCTCAATTGCATAAATATTTATCGGATTTATATATATGTATATATAAATAATGGCGCTTTTAATGCATTTCTTAGCTAAGCTTTCAAAAATGAGTTCCGATCGTTTTCTAAAGTATAGGGTTGTTGATAATATCAAAATATCAATATCAATATCAATATCAAGTCTGTATGTTTAATCTCAACTTTCATGGTCGGAAACACTTCCTTCGGCCTGTTACATACTTTTCAACGAATCTAGTATACCCTTTTACTCTACGAGTAACGGGTATAAAAATAAAGTTAATAAGACACTTTAATTTTATTTATTGCGGGAAAAAAAATTGTATTTGAAAAAAAATATATATATATCAAATATGTCGATATTTGTTTGCGATATTTTAAATATTATCATCATTTTGTTTTGATAAAAAAATATCATGGATACGATATTTTTTTAATATTACGACATCCCTACTAAAATACCTTAGGAATTTCAAAGTTTCTTTTATATGTATATCGAGATCCACCCATTTTCACCCTGCGGAATGGAGTACATTTTCTCCGCCACTAGATATTTGGTGGATGAAAAACCAGCAAAGTTTTCCACGCATCCAACGCATTTTTCACTGGCTATATCGGTAATCTTCAGCAGCGAAAAACGTGCCGTTGCTTTGACTCTGCCTTGCTCCCCATACACGGAGAGAAATTACTTCAACTTATTTCTAATATGAAAAATGTTATTGATTATTTTTATACTGCATGTATAAAATTTTCGAATCCTACAAAATTACTTTTGATCGGTAGCTCCTTACATTTTAGTAAAAGAAAATATCTTGATCTTATCTTATGCAAAATAAATTCCTAACCTTTTTATAGCAATATTATTCTTTGTGCACCTGTGGGAATTCGGGCTCGTTTGGTCGGTCTTGGCCTGGCCAATTATGCACCGCGCGCCAAATGGTGAAATCGATGAAGATGCACAAAATGCAAAACGCACTCTCGGCCCGCCAAATGGTCAATATGGAGGTGGTCAGCTATCTAGCCATCCAGCCAACCTCTTGTACGTTATGCAGGTTCCCGACAATTATGGCCATAAAGGCAGTATGGAGGAGCTGCAGGTGGGTTGTGGCTCAAATTCGGGTTTTTCGGTAATTTTATTTCTATTCGCATTCGGCTAACGAGCTGTGAACGTGATTATAACTGCCAGAGCGACATATGAAAATTATGTCCGAAATGCAGTTTGGCCAAGAAGGAGCAGAGGGAGGAGCAGGAGGCATCCGATCCAACGGGAGCGGCACCATCGGCAAAAACAATGGCCAGGCGATCAAGAGCTGGTGCGCTCGGATTCAGATTAGGCAGCCGCGGAGTGAAAATATTTGCTTTTGCATTGATCTTCTTGTTGGCCGTTCGTTGTTGCCGTGGTATTGTTTGTTAATGCTTTTGGCCCGGCCATGGTTGCGGCAATAAAATATGAATTTGTCTGGCGATTTCTGTGCTTTAGGAAGTGAGTCGACTCCATTTGGCCTGTCCCAACTAACGGCAATTGATAAGGCCTGCAAACAGGTGGGTTCACCTGGCGGGGTCAACAGAAGTCCCTCTGCCATTGTTCCGTCGTGTTGCGGGCTGCTGTACTGTTATGACGGTTTTCGGAGGATTGCAGGATTGGAAAATCGGGGGATCGTGGGGAACCCAAAAGCCGCACATATATGGCGAGGAATGAGTTAGATTCGGCTGGGAGCCATAAGGAATCGGTAAGGAAATGCGGCTTGAACTACGGGTCATTCACTTAATGAACATATTTTCGGACCGAAAGGATGGTACTATAAATATATTGAGCAGCTTGTAGCAGATATGTTATTAGATACTTGAACTATCTTATGTATATTTATGCGGCACACATTCGATACATTTAATGAAGCGTGCTGAAGGAGTAAACTCTATTTAGACTCTTCGTTACGAAAGTTAATATTAGAATATTTGTACGTTAATGATGTGATCTCCACTTGTTTGTAACCTCGATAGGAGGTATTTTTGGTTGACTATGCATTAAAAATGTAAGAAAAATGCTTTTTTAAGCTTGGCATTTAATAATATGTCATCCAATGGGTACCCATTGGGCATAAAATTAGTGTAGCAACTTAAAATCCATTACAATCAATCTTCGGCAATCGAAACGCTTTTCCATTGCTTAAGCCCCAGCATTTGTCAACTCATTTACGCCAGACGGGGGCCACCACCTCCCCCCGCAGGTGCAGCCCCGTCGGACAGCACACGGGCTTACTTAGCTGCGGTGTTGGCCAATATGTTAAATCCTCGCCGGATCACAATGCTCATGTGACTTGTCAATGCTCTTGGGCTCAGCCGCTGCAGCGGCAGGCACGAATCTCCCTCAGAGTCAGCAGTCGGGAAAAAGGAAGGAGATCAAAGCGGGTGTGCCGCCGGTTGTGGGAATCTGTTGCACAGGCAGGCGCTAAACGGCGGCTACCAAATGGCGGGAATTTCGTTGCCCGTTGACCGTTGCCCACCCGCCCCGTTGTCGTAGGCTCCTTCTCCTATGGCCAGTTCGGTTCAGTTAGCATGGGGAGCAAAAGGTGCGGGCAAGTTAATGGAAACCTAGGAAAACATCGAATGCACTTCATTAGATATTTTATATAAATTAATCCCCTTCTATGGGCCTAACGGCCCACACAATAATATTACAATTTTACTGAGAGAATATTGGAAGGATTTCCCACGTACACCAATATAAGTATGCTGAGAATGGGTTTTTGCTTTATTTTTAAAGCATATATTTCATTTAATTTACATTTCTTAAATATTATATAGACTTCATTGACTTTTCTGAGTGTACCTTCCTCTGCCCAGCGCAAAGGCGATCAATCTATGGCCCTGGTCGCCGGTTGGTTGCCTCACTTGTTAAGCGCCTCGGAGCGTTTAGTAAATCCTTCAGCTTCAGTTGGTGCTTCAGCTTCTGCTCGTCGCCCGCTGCGGACTGCATTTGAATGCAGGCAGCTAGCTTTTCAGCCAGGCTCGTTTCGGTTCAGGCCAGATTTCTTTGCTGTCTCGCTCCGTCTGCGTTTTTTTTCATTGCCATAAGTGGCAGGTAATTATGTCGCTTGCCTGATAAATTAACATTGTTGACAACGAGGCGAGATAAGATGGGCCGAGACTCGAGGAGTGGGGAGAGTTTGCAGTTGGCCCAGGGGAATCATTTTTGGCAAAGCGGTAATGTGGCGGCGGATCGGATCGGGAAATTGAATGAAAGCCTCGGTGTCACAGCAATCCCACTTAGACGGCCCGACTTGCTTATAGTTAATAGCTAATAGCTAATAGCTGGCTAAATTATTTGCAGCACTTTAATCGAAGTATTTTCCCATTTTCTGTTAATACCCTCTATATATGTAAATACCGTGGGGTGCTTGAGGTGGGAACCTTTTTTTTAATAGTTTAATGTTCCTGAGATTTTTGAGATATTTGCAATTTTAGCTTTTTGTCCACCATATTTTGGAACTGGAAAAGAAAACGAAATTTGCTGGTGGACGAGTCAGTGAAATCGTGCTCTTATCGACCGGACCTTAAACCCTGCTCAGTTTAGTCAAATGAAGTTGCTCCTGATATGCAATCTTGCCTGCTCCGGCTGACCCAACACTTACCAGTAGTACGAGGAGGCCAAACGGGCAGGTGGTGGCATGCCACACAAACCACAACGATTGCGTGCTGGCGATAAGGCGTGTGCCGCACTCGATGGACTCGATGGATGCCGCCCCCAGCGGCCAGTTGAAAGATGCTGGATCTGCGGATCGGGATCCGTGGCCAGAAGCGCCTTATATCTCCGAACACGGTAGCTAACATGCTTGGGATTAATTAATGATAAGAAATCTGTATCTAAGGCTATTGCCGCCAGCATGCAGCAATGCTCTGACTCTGGCCATAATGAGGACGACATTTAGATTCAGGTGTGCAAACCGGCCGCCGGAGGATTCTGGGGCTCATCTTCGGGCATCTTGTGGCATCTCAATATCATGTAGATTTTGCTAATGTGCGGTTCGCACTGCTGTGCACCTCTCCACCACCATTCCACACCACATGGCTGCCTGTGGCTCAATCTCATGCTCTCATACTCGCCATTAATTAGCTGAATTTATTAGATGGCCATCTCGCGATGTGCGGCGGTGCTGCAGCAAACGCCTGGGAATTTTTCGAATCCCTTGCATTGCTCTTCGCACTATGAAGAGGCTATGCAAAGGAGTTAGGCCCCCTCCAACTTTTTGTAGACTTTCCTGGGACTTTTTAAGCCGAATGGAAGAGATGGGTGCGTGAGAAATTGGTGTTTGTTCTTGGACCTTCAACTAAAGTTTTTATTTGCAGAATTTCTGTTTTATAATTTTTTAAGCAATATCTTTGTCTACTTATTGACTCTATGTAACGCCTGAGCTGTTAACCGAAGACTTATTAAATCTCAGACACGGTTTTATATGTTTAGAGACTCTATTTTATATATTTATATTCACAGCGTTCAATTACACTTTTATTACTTAAACTTTCCTAGCTCGAATTATATGTCTATATGTCGTGTTAGTTAATTGGCAATCGAAAGTGAAAGTCGAAATTGGTTGAAGTTGTGGTCGAGTAGGTCATGTTATTTAAGCGCAACTATATTTCCGATTTCCAAATCATTATACTTTTTTTTTTCAAAATATTGTTCAATACCTTGGAGCTTATAAGGTGTTTCTTTATCACTATGTCACCTCTAGCTCACGCATTCGACGTGTGTAGCTGAGGATTGCAAGTCAAGTCAGTTTACGACGTGGCTTTGTTCATGTCGACGGACATCGGCTGGCGAATGACACCAAATATTTTATTCGACCAATCGCCGATTGCCGCTGTTAGAGGTCGGGGAAAAATCCGTCGGATCAGTGCAACTAAAGCTGTACTATTTTAAATAATAAATGTTCCATCTTCTGATCATCGAACTCAATGCTTAATGCTCGATGTATTGATATTTGATTGGTCTACAGATTGGCTTATTAGCAAATAGTCAATTGATAGGGATCAAACAGGTCAGAGACCTGTGGAAAACTAAGTGCACATTGAGAAGTTAACATAATTTAGAGTTCTTAATAGGGATAACAGTTGGCAATTGTTTTATAAAAAAGCCCATAGATGATAGCGAAATTCATAGCAAAAAAGTATTGGTGTGTGTTTCATGGTCTGAATCACTTTTTAAAACACAAAAATATTTATGGCTGTATTCTGCCATTGAGCGTTTTAATTCATTAAAATGTTTCTGCACATGTGGCTCGTCTTTAGTTCGCATCGCATCCCGATCGAATCCCCATTCCCATTCCATACCAGCATAGTTCGGCTGTCCGGGGGCCGAGCAATCTTTGGCCGCCATTCAATGCGGAACTCTGGACCTCTAAACACGATTTTGTTAACCTCTGAAGCCGCCGACGCCGCCAATGCCCACAGAGGTTCAATTTGCAGCATTGTGATTTAAGATATTTGTGCCAGGAGTAACCTCACCAATATTCTCGGGACGATCAGATGGAAACAGAATATAAGCAAGAAAACTTTAACACTCTTAATCTTGTGAGGAACTAGTGGTATCTAAGTATGCAGATCTTATTTAAATATTATTTTATATTTATGTTATATACAAGTATATAAACTGACCTGTTGACCCAATTATTCTTGTGTGTTATATAACTATAAATGTATCAAACATACGTATTATCCTCCTAGGATAAGGATTAGCAATCACTTGTACGAACGTAATTCTGTTCGCACATTCCTCAATGGCTTATTAGTGATCTTAAATAATTTGAGTTAGGCTCCACCATTCTGCTACCCCAAATAAAACGTTTGGCAATTACCTGGGAGCCAAGCATAAATCATAGTCTGCTAATAAGCCGGCCAAGCTGCGTCGTCAGCCATGGGTACGGGTACTGATACTGCCATTTGGAGGGTAGGATGGTAAACCTGTTGCCAGATATTGGCACATGGAATCCGAGAAACTCTCAACTCCTTCTACCAGTTTCAGCTGCAGAAGCTCCGTCAGGGGTTCACCTACAGATCAGATATAGAGTTCCATCAACAATGTATGCCAAAATGGCACTTCATCAGCTGGCCAACGGAGGATGATTAGCAATTGGAGACCCGAAACGAGCCGAAATCCGTCGAAATAAGTTTAGCCAACTAGAAAGACGAGGGAAGAAGTGTGGCCCCTGGGTAGTTAGTAGTAGAAGGAGGCGGGCAGAGCGAGTGGTAATGATTCCAAAGTGGTTTCACTTTTGAGTTTTAATACCCTGGAAATACCCTTCAGGCCCTGGTTGTCAATGTTTTAGGTAAAATTGATAATCAACGATTTCAGTAGTATTCATTTTTGAGGGTGGGAAAAGATGGTTATGAGTAAATTTGGGTTTTATTAATACAAAAACTTATAAGCAAAACATTTTGTTTCTGACAATTCTTTGAATGTAAACTTTTTTCCAATATTTTTATGTTATAGTATGTTATGAGTAGCATATTTACATTTATTTTCTGGTATATGACTTTTTAGAGATTTGCAGGTGTACATGGAGTCGAGTCAGGATCTGCGCAGCATTCCAATTTAGTTTCTGTATATGTCTACTCTTTTTTGAACCGGGCCCATCCTCTGCCGCCGCAGACTATTTAACCATTTTTACTACTACTAAAAATTCCGGCAACAAATGCGAATATCTCTGTCTCGCTCTGCTTGCATCTCTTTTCGCTAGTTTGTTGTAATGCGGGCGTTGCGAAAAAGAATCGCAAGTTGTAAAATCTGGCTAATGGCAAGTTTGTTGCGAAAGCGTTAATTAAAAACCAACCGACAAACCGCCCGAACAAAGAAACAACACATTTGAAAAGTGCATTAACTTTGTTGCCAAGAAGATCTCCGGGTCCCTGCGCTTCCATTTCAACAATCAGCTAGGCCAACCATAATGAACTCGTTGATACTCTAATTTGGATCGCCTCCAGTCTTTTTTCCACGGCCCTTCATCCATCGACTAACAGTTTAGCCTATCGGCGGGCCGTAATCAGAGCCAATTGTCTGCCGCTTTTGGCGGTGAAATGAATAATAATGATCCTTAATATGGAGCACAAATGCGTATGTTACCATTTTCATAAATGGCCTAGCTTATTGACATTTAATGTCAGCTTTAAGCAGAAATAATACACGTATAAGCAAGTAGAAGTCTTCTCCAATTGAAATCTGCATGGGAAACTATTATGACCAAATTAATGTTTGATAGGCATTTATAGATTTCCTGGGCTGGATGTAGCAAATTGAGAATTAATGCACTTGAAAGTATTTATTGGTAAACTTTATTTTTTAGGTTCCTTTATCTTTAGGATTTTGTATTTGCTATATATCTAAAAATAATATGTAGTGTTTTAATGTGTAAAGTGTTATAAATGAAAATATTACATTAAATAATGGGACAACATCCACAGGAAATTTTTTTCACCATGAATCGTCTTTTACAAATGCTACCGCTAAATATTGAGAAAACTGTGCAACAGGCAATAAACACTTACCGGATCCAAGACAACTACATCGCACTGCTCTCAGCCCCCGTTGGGCGCCAAATGGAGTGCAAAATGTCTCACGTTCTGGTTTTTAATCTTGACCAGGCAATTGTTACCTTTCTAATGCGCGTTTTTATTGGCCGCCACGTTCGCAGCGGACATTCCAGCCAAAGTAAGCAAGCAAGACTCTCTTCTTTTGGTCTATGTGGCATGTCACTTCGGAGCCGGCATAATTTGCTTGCCACTGAGCATGGAAAGATGTGGGGATTCCCCCATCCAATCTTGCAGCTTTTTGGGTGCGCTAATTTCGTTTGTGCAACATTTCGCCGACCCGCATTTAATTTGCGCTCATTTAAACGGCGGTTCGTCGTTTGGGGGATACCCGGGAGCTCAACCAGTCCACTGCCAAATGCAAAATCCATGTTGCACATTGTGCGATGCACGCACTTCAGCCCGCAACTTTGACAGGGGCATTAGCGGCTTGTTTACATCGTCCGCTCCAGTAGCCGCGTAAATCTTTTGCTTTCCAAGTCCCTCCCCTCGATATGGGAATCTTGATACAGTTTGGAGGAACAAGAGAGAATGCTATAGTCGAGTTCCCCGACTATCAAATATGCGTTACTCATCTGCGAACGAGAAATACCAACATTTTCTGAAATATCGGTGGAAATTTGAAAAAAAACAAGAGGACGCTATAGTCGAGTTCCCCGACTATCTGATACCCGTTACTCAGCTAGTGGAAGTGTGAAGAAGAGTCTTCATCACTGACAGTTTTTGACGGTTTGTGGGCGTTAGAGTGGGCGTGGCAAAAAGTTTTTTAGCAGATCGATAACAATTTACAAGACTAATACAAAAATGAAAAAAATATTAAAACATTTTTTCAAAAGTGTGGGCGTGGCAGTTTTGGCCGGTTTGTGGGCGTTAGAGTGGGCGTGGCAACATGAATCGACAAACTTGCGCTGCGTCTATATCTCTTTCTCTCAACTTTTTAGCTTCTATAGTTCCTGAGATCTCGACGTTCATACGGACGGACGGACATGGCCAGATCGACTCGGCTATTGATCCTGATCAAGAATATATATACTCTATATGGTCGGAAGCGCTTTCTTCTGCCTGTTACATACTTTTCAACGAATCTAGTATACCCTTTTACTCTACGAGTAACGGGTATAAATAGTAAATTTAGAAAATAAAATTTTTCCCAAAAGTGTAGACGTACCACTTTTTAGCGTTTGTGGGCGTTAGGGTTAATCTATGAGTAACCGGTATAAAAATACATAAATACTTTGATGTAAAAACCTAACGAAATTAAAAGAAAAGAAGAGAGAACGCAATTGTGGAGATTCTCGAGTATGATATACCCGTTACTGGGTGGGAGAAACGCATATTTCTAGCTGTTACAAGTTTTCAACGAATCTAGTAAACCCCCATACTCTACGAATTACGGATATAAATATATTTATTAGAACTTCCTATTTGTACACATAAACTATTAGGGATGGACTATTTTTTGAAATCAAACAGTTACTCCATAGATTAGCTTGGATAATTAATTCCTTTTATTAGTATTTTTGTTGTCTTTTGAGGAATTAAAATCGAGAAATTTAAGAACTTAAGAGCCTCGCCGCAAATGATTCGTAATAAGCAATCGAGAAACCTAATCAGCAATAACTTGATGCCCAACGGTATCTGAAAGATTTCTCACACATTACGCCCATCAGATACTCGTAATTTTATGGCACGGATTTCATTTCCCACCGAGCCGAGATCGGCGACCCAACCCAATCCCAATCCAATCCTTAATAGAATCTTGTGAGCGATGCCGACGCAGAGAGCCGGGAAATCAATAACAGAGCGCAAGAAGAGCGAATGAACGGAGGACTTGGCTAAAAGGCAGCCACAATTGTCATTGAACGGCCATTCAAATGTCACAAATTGTTTGCCAAATCGCGCATGGGACATGAAATAGTTTCGACAGTTTAATTTGCCTCCCGATCGGCGGCAAAGCCAACAGCAATGTGCAACTGCAAATACAGCAAGCGGCATTTGATGCTGGTCGGCTTGGTTTGGCGTGGTTTGGTTTGGGAATCGGTAGTTGGGTGACTGGTTGGCTAACCATGAAACACCTACCAAATGGTTGGCTATTGATCGTCAGCTCCGACCATGCAAAAGGCCATCTCTGGTCGGCCGGGACAGATGCTGATTCCAGTGCTGTCCCCCAACAGATATCAGCTCGACGATAACGTTGACATTCCACCTAAATTTATATTTTTCACCGAGTTTTTCCCTTGTTGGCCTCGGAAAGCTTTTAATTTTTACCGCCATGTGTGAGGAACTGCACACTGCAATACAAAATTAATCTCCATTTAAATTAGAAATAGAAAGAACACTTTAAATTTATTGGGAGTTAATCCTAATTACAAAATATTATTATAATATATTTTTTGCATTGTCTTATATATTTACAGTGGTATCTGAGTCACTTAACTATATCACTTGAAAGGCTGTTTTGATAATGATTAGATGTGGGTTGATATTACATATATTATTAAGTAATAACCGTTTTATAACCGTTCCATAGATGTCCAATACCAAAAGATGAAATTTTCGCTTGACTACTTTGCAGTGTAAGTGCTCCTCTTTTAGGAAGTCTTTTTCCTTTAAATTGACTTTGTCTTGAATCGGTTCGGATTTGGCTCTTTGGCGGATTTGTCATCCGATGTCGGCTATCCGGACTTATGACAGGCCAGTCCGCGGCGATGAGAACGAATTTACCATAACTGATCTTGTTTTAGCCGTGGCCATGGCGCCTGCACCCCCCTTCTAGCTCTATGGAGCCCAGATCTGGGAGCTTCTGTATTTTTTCTCAGTTTCTGTTCGCCGAATGATTTTCTGCGGTTCATTTGAGTCACGAACTGCCCCGAAATGCGCTTCCACTGGCCCAGCGACTGTAGCTCTCGGACTTAGTCCGACTGGCATGTTCTTTTGTCCGTGATTTCATTTTGATTTGCACGACAAATCCAAAACGTAGGTGCTCTGCCGCAAGCCTCACTCCCATCCTGCTCCCACCACCAGCCCCTTACCTCCCCACTACTTCCACTCCTACTCCAGAGGCTGTCATTGAATTTTAATTTAATCCAATGCAAGCCAAATGCAAACAAAAAATTGCATCTGACTCTATTACAATGCAAAGACGAGATCGCCCGGTGATAATAAAAAACTGGAAACATTTTTTTATGGCTGGCCTCTGTTGCTCTGATTCCCATTATTGGTCATGCCGAGGATCATGATGCCGATAATGCCTTTCGATACTGTTCTTGTTCGGCTGCTACTGGCCGAAAAATGTCTTCATTTATGCTACGTTTATGCTAATGGATCAGAGATGGGAATACCGGCCGAATGGGTAATGATCGGCCCATTCCCAGATACTCAACTACCTGCTACCGTTGGTCGATGGGGGAGTGCCTGGTCAGGGAAAAGATGTATGGGATGAGAACTAGATAACTATAGTCAATGGAAGGAAAAACTTTGTACACGTCGTCTTTTATTAATTCTAAGTTATGGTATAATCTAAAACATATCTGAAGAATGTATATAAATATACCTATTTACACAAGTATATATATTTTTGATAAATTGAGTTAGTCGACCCCAAACAAATAATTTTGATTCCTTTAAAGTCATTATTAGGAATATAAATTTTAACGATATTTTAATTTTACTTATATAACACAAAGCTACGTTCTTGTACCTAGATCCCATAGCCATTCAATACACATTTCCACTTAAACTCCACTAAAAGGTAAATTTAGGATCCCCATTTGTTACCAAAGAAAGCCGCACATGAAAAATTGGCTATTTCTAGCATTTTAAGCCACACGCAAGACTTTTTAATAATAAAAATTTAATTTGTGGCGAACAAATTAATTTCTGAAGCGCATTTACACCTCCTAATCGCAATCACTAAATTGTCGAATGGTCCAAGGCGAGCCCATACCCAGTCCCAAAACCCATATCGAAGCCACCAGGAACCCACGATGAAGTGGGCGTCACCTGGAGCCCCGAAGGCGAACTCTATCGAGGACCCACGGAGAGCCATTAGGCGCACCTAAGCGGCGGGACTAGAAGGTCAGAGGGACAAAGGGGGCAGGGAGCCACTGCCTATGCCAACGCCAATGCCAATGGCAATTTTCCCAGAGTCTGGATGAAGACTGAATCCGAATCTGGTGGAGTCGCTCGTCTGGAGCCGTGCAATTACCGCTCCGAGCACAACGCCGGCTATCACTTGCCCCAACAATATCAATATTTATGCAGACGATAACACCTTCTGATTTATACCAGCATCACATGCAGATCCCCGCCGCCTACGGACAAATGAAGTCGGGCTGCAGCCAGATCGTGGTTCGTTTCCACTTTTCTATTAAGAGCTCAACACTTGCGCTACTGCCAACCGGCGAACGGCAACCGGCAATTTCCCAGTTAACGCCCCGAAAAAAGCAAGGATCGTACACATATATCGGCGCAGATATATGAAACGAGGGAAGAAACTATAACATGTTCGACATTATGGATATTAGCATAAATTCTGCGCCGGCAAAACACGGCCAAAGATGTTGCTGCCGCTCCATTGATTGCTCATTGCCAGAAAATGTTCCAGGCAACAAAGCGCAAAATGGTGATACAGTGGGAAATGAACGATACGTACATATATGCAACTCTTTTAAATTAATTATGTAGACTAACACAATCAAAATGCTCAAAATAAATTCGAATTTATAAAAAATGTTCAATTGAGCGCCAATGTTTTAGTGCCTATCTTTCTACATCAATTAATACAGAAAAACAAATAAGAGAAAACAGATAATAATGATATATATAATATTTTATATATTATATAAAATATCTTATATATTATATATTCTATATTATACGAGAGTAGCACTACAAATGGGTTGTAAAATATATTTAAATATCCTTTAATTACTTTTGTGAAATCTAATGGCAAATATTTTAATTTTTGTTGTTTTCAATTTTCTATCACTATTAAAGCTTTCTTAAAGATTTGTCCATTAAATACTTATTTATTTAATAAGTTCAAAATATGGAGCGCGCACTGAGGTAGTCCCACTGTGGGACGAAATTGGCGGAATGGTGGGAAAGGAAACGGGATCGGCTTTAATTCTGATCCAAGCTTCTGTGGGAAGCTAGCTGGGCAACTGGGAAAAGATGAAAATATTGAAAATTTGCTCAGGCAAATAAGGCGTAAAAAGTAAATAAAATAAAGATGCGCATGTTTATTGTTGCAGGCCAGAGTCTTTTGCGGCCGTTGCCAAATGGGAATGTTGCTTTTATTATTTATTGAGTTGTTATTAGTGCAAACTACGCTTGTTGCAATTGCGCAGCTTGTTTATCTGATTTCGTTGCAAGTGGCAGATCCCAGTTGCAAGTGGCATGTTCAGGTAGCCGCTACATCGCGTACGGATACGGATGCAGAAATATATTGCCGCATATTGCCAAAGGTGAATGTGTCTACCGCGCAAGTCTGTGTCGTGTGTTGTTGCCGAACACGCTGAGTTATGGCCCAAAAGCCAGGCGGCAACTAAATTAATACATGCAACCGCATTATCGACCATCACTTGGCGTCAAGGTCGGCAACAATGACGACAAGCACTTATCAAAGGTAAGCAACTGAACGCATGTGACCCGTTTTTAAGCTTTTGAGCCTTATATTTAACGTTTCGGATGAGGAAAAGTTGTAAATGTAAAAAATAGTTTCGTTACAAACATGTTAGCATGTTATCTGATTATCTGAGTAACGGGTATCTGATAGTTGAGGGACTCGACTATTGCGTTCACTCTTGTTCTGATAAACAAGAGTACAGAGTACCGCACTGATCGACTACCTCAGACACTTCCTGCCAAAGACAACTCGAGCAGTATTTCAGGTGAAAAACTAGCCGATCTACCGTCATTGGCAGCTCCATATTTTGAGTCCTCCCCCGCATCCCGCATCCCACGTCCCGTGTTCCTCTCCCTTGTCCATGACCGTTTTCAGCTGAAAATTACTTTATAGTGTTGGCGCGCATAAATTGACGTAATCGTTTAATACCATTTCTGAAACTGAACTGGACTGCCACTCAATCGACTTTGTGTTTGGCCAAGAGCACCAACAATGGTCCACTCTCTTATCGCGCATTTGCGCATGCGCTTCACACTTAGTCGCCTGGTGTCCCATATGCGATGTATATATACCGGCTACTACTTCCCCGATCTGCTGGCATTCAAGCTATCTTTGGCATGCGCTTGCGTACGATCCGGCATGGCCACGGGAATTTATTTTTTCTCTTTTTTTCTTGATGTGCTTTAGCTGTTTACTCGATAATTGCCGCCAGAGTTGGCAAAAACGTATCCTTTAACTTCATATTTTTTGGAAATGTAAAGCTAATACTGCTTTGTTTTTTTTTAAATCTTTCCGAAACTAACAGTGAGTGTTGCCAGTCACTTATGGGTCAGTCACTTATTGGTTGATGCTTCTTTTAGGACCATTAACGCGGCGGTTAGTAGCGAAACCAATGCGCACTTTTGAATGCTGTTCAATGGGGCATAAATTGGGGAGTTACTGCCGGAGATGTGATTAAAGGGATCGGCAACACCTATTAAAATCAACAGCGGCACAAAGGAGACTTGAACAGCTGCCCTATCAGGCCATCCGCTTAAACTAGCAGGAACACCCGCTCCATTGAATGCCTGTGAAGTTGTCACAACAATGAGGGCGCTTAAATGAGCACGATCTGCCGTTGGGCAACAATATTTATCGAGAAACATAGTCCCTTTGTTGCACGGCACTGCTGACAATGCCCAATGCCCAATGCTCGATGTTCGAACGACCCCGACATCGAGGGTTGACTGTGCGGTATGTCATCGCTTGGCAGGGAAACAAATTTATTGATTAATGCCTCTTCGGGCTCGCAACTGAATGACTTCGATCTCGATCATAAAAGACCTTCTGTTTGCTGGCAAAAAATAAACTCATAAATTACCAACAAGAGCGACAATTTTTCCCTCTGATTCCGTTTCTGACTCTTGCTGAATGCCGTTTTCAACAATTGCCAATCACCAAACGATTGGCTGTGCTGTCTCCCCCTTTATAGATGGATTTCCATTTGATTTGCAAACATTTTGAAACTGGGAACTCATTGCCAACAATATAAAGTTCATTATTTAGCAATAAATTTGTTATGACATGTTTTGCTAGGCGTTAGACTGTCGATTCGCCATGCTTCTTTATAAAGTGCTCAGTGATCAGTTTTACTTTTGGCATTTACCAAATGATCTTTAAAATGGGGCCCGCTACAGTTGAAGGCTGAAGTCTATACTTGCATATATCGAGCTTAATATTTCAGTTCGAATGGCAATGCATATTTGCTAATTACTAACCCAATGTCAAAGTACCAATTGTTTTAATGCTAAGATAAGACAAATTTAAGCCCAAATTGTTCCGATCATTGCGCAGCGTTATTGCGCTATTATTTCCAAAAGGAAAATCAATTAATAGCAAACGCTTCGTACAATTAAAACCTTTTCATTTCAGTCAAAATTTGTATTTTAAAAGGCTGCAACCAGCCGAATTAAGAATTCATGCGGAAGTATGTAATGACTAGTTGAAGAGATTTTGTGATCGTAACTTTTTGGCTTTGTAAGCGATAGAACCAAAAGAACAATATTTTTGCCACATATTTGCAATCTAATATAGACTACATTTATCTTGTTCGTAAGCATCTCAAATTTAATTAAACCAGATTAACCAATCACTAAAGCAATGTCCATTAAGAGGTCTGAAAGCAGGTGTTTAGCTTTTTTCACCTCCTCCGGGTGCCACCAATGAAGACAAATGACCAGCTCTGTGGCCATTACTTATCCACACTTTACACAGTCTCCATCCGCCGCCCACTGGCCGATCTTGCTGCCTCGCTCTGGCTCACTGTGAGCGTGTGTGAGTGTAGCACAAGCATTGAGTTTGTCGCCTAAGTCATTTGTTATTGCTCGATACCGATGGTGTTCAAGTGAGTAATTGGCGAGTTGATTTGTTGTGATTTGATTTGATTAGCATGTAGATCATTGTGATCAGCGTGGCCGAACAAATGGGATAAATTGCTTGCCAGCCGCAGGAGTAGCGGCAGTATCGAATTAAAGACACATGACTACAATCTTGCACTCCACGGCAGTTTGTCGCCATTAGCGTCGAGGTGAAATCTCAGTCAGGAGCCGACCACGTTGGCCGGCCGATCCAGCGATCGGGAGATCGGCTGGCGAATGAATCTGATTGCCTGTGACGGCATTAGAAATAGAAAATACAAACCAAGAGAGTTGCCGGCCAAAGGAACAAAAAGAAACGTCGGCCGAGGCATTTGTGTCATTTGTATGCAAGAGTAACAAGCCGAGACGATCGAATGCATTGAGTCCCAACAGATTAGCTGAACGCAGGCCGATGGACCGCCCCAGAGCCTGGACATCTGGAGATTCATGTGCACAATGAATGGACAGAGCGGCAATCGCATTCGCAAGCTAAGGCTGCAGCTGAAGTACCAGCCAACTGCCGATCAAATCGATGACGTGTATCGTGTACCTCTCCATCCTGAGACGGCACTGCAATCGATTTAATTACAACAAACGCGTCAGCAAATTGCCTGACGCGAACATTTGCACACTTTCAAAGCAAAGCCAACAGTTCAACCAGCTGAAGCCGATCGAAAAACAGGAAAAGTGGCTAAAGCTGAGATCTTCGACTTGAAAGTACCTGGTGCTCACTGCGAAGCTGAAACTTGCTTGCCTACTTTCAGGGGCTGAAAAAATTCCAAAGAACGTAAGACAATCACTATTTCAGTTGACCTTACATGAATACCCTACAAACTACGTGGTTTAACCCTAAGATGCTAGCCAACTTTAGAACGACCATGTCATCATGGTTACATTCAGCCACACAAACTAAACAACTTTGCAAAGCACCTAGTATAACAACAGAAAAATCATCAAAAATAAATGGAATCAAATAAAAATGGCCCGATCCTAAGGAATGGCCTAGACAGAGGTCCAAAAAGTAACCATCCCCAAGCTCGTGTACCTTGGAGCGCCATCGAGTTAACAGCAAGTGGCGGTGCATTTGGCTTTGATCTAAGGCTCAAATCTAGCTGCCCTCTCTTCTAGCCTCCGCCTCAGCCCCAACTCCTCCGGTATTGTTAGCTCTTGGTCGGAGTCACTGTGCGGCATTGTGCGACTGTGGCGACTGTGTGGCAGCAGTGCCTCCGGTCTTGGTCTCAGCCCGATTCTCGTTTGGCCATTAAATGCCACCGAAGTTCACTTGTGCTCCCCGATCGTGATTGC